>NC_088414.1:1074366-1371866 GCF_034236695.1 Oncorhynchus nerka | reverse complement strand
GCTGCCACTAAATCAAAGCCATTTGACAAATGTTTCGAACAACCGAAGAAGTGTACAACCAAAAACCCTCACCCTTGAGAGGGCTGACTAGGTTCCATCACTGTCTACTACACTAACCACAGCCACTAGACTAAACGGCTACATTACTGAAACACTGGGGATCTGCTCAGTACATTCAGGTTCCAGCGCCACCACAAAAGCTTCTAATTCAGAGACACTTCATTCAGAGAAACGGCTTTCCCAAACTCTGAAAAACTGGGGGTTTAACTATCTGGTACACTAGACAAGTACGTCATCATAAATGATATCTCTAGAATCAGTCAGGACATCCCCAAAAGAAAACATCAGTAGGCCAACTAAAATAAACCTCTAGGTCCAAATGTCTAAATGGCATTAGCATTGTGTCCTAAATTCACCTCCTTGACTGCCGCTACATGTCAGAAGAGTGAGCATGTCTGAGGTAATTCTGAGGTAACTCAAACATCCAGAACCAGTCAAAAGCTTGGACACACCTAACCATTCAAGTGTTTATCTTAATTGTTTGTGTTTTCTACATTGTAGAATAACAGTGAAGACATTAAAACTATGAAATAACACATAAGGAATCATGTAGTTACCCAAAAAGGGTTAAACAAAGATTCTTCAAAGTAGCCACCCTTTTCATTGATAACAGTTTTGCACACTCTTCTCTCAACCAGCTTCACCTGGAATGCTTTTCCAACAGTCTTGAAGGAGTTCCCACATATGCTGACCACTTGTTGGCTGCTTTTGACTTTTGCCTGGTACGTTTTGTCTTTAGTATCTGCCGGATGTGTCATGTGTGTCTAAGCACTGCATGTCAAACCTGTCTAGCATTCCGGCCCGTCTGCTCATTTGTGGGTCAATCTGCCCACTGCATCTCAGGTGTGAGTCAGCTGGCAGCTGTATAGGCAGGCAGAAGTAGCACTGAACGGCAACTCGATGGGCTAACTGTGTTGCTAATGAATGAGAGAAGGGTATATAGAGGGGATGGCTGCCAACAACAGGGCTGATGTGTTTGCTAAGGATAATTCCAAATGATGGATGGTCTTCGGTCGTGAGAAACTAATTATGTCACTGATAATGTAAGGAATAATTTGAGTGTTTGTTTAAGTTCAATATGCAAAATGAAGAATCACTGCAAAATGTTACTTTCGCCCTCACACGTTAGGATGACTGTATACTATAAGTTGTCTTTCCTGTAATTGAGAGTTAGTCCAGATAGTGTAATACTCGTCAAACAAACGTAGTCTTTGACAAACAAGTCAGTGAATCTACACTGAAACAAAATGATTAATAAGACGCCGCACTGAGGTAGTGCTTCTCAGCTCACTCAACACGTGTCACCACCTCAGACAGAGACAGAGCATCAAACAGGAGTGTGGGCGTTTCGTGCTTGGCTAATGACCATGACAGCCTTATGCCGTGCCAAAATAGATTTTTTGTTTTCTTTTAGATCGACCCCAGGTTAGCTCAGAGGCAATGAACTTGAGCGAGTCAAAAGTTAAAGACAATGAGCCGTGATTTTGATGATCTATCAAATCTATTAATTTCATTCATTTGAAAGAAAGCATACAGGATTTACGTTTCCACGGATACTGTTGTTTGATTGTACACGATTAAGAACAAGCTAATACAGTCAGGGCTTTAGTGCAGCCACTTTCTTCGCATATATGACTAAATACTAACCACAGCCACTAGACTTACAGGCTAAGTTACTGGAAACTATGGTAAGAAACTGCTAGCCATTGGCTGCTAACAGCTGAAAACTGCTAGTCTAATCAAGCACAGAAACAGTCAACTTCGGGAGTACAGAACCCTTGATATCAGCTGATCAACCTCTAGTGGCGAAAGTATGAACTGATAAAAATGCAGCCAAAGTGGATAATAATTATCCTGTCAAGGACGTGTAAATGATAACATAATGCAGGAAATTAAGAAAACTTCATTAAAATGCTGGATGTGAATGCTGGAATCAAATAATTAACTATGTAAATGAGCAAAATCTTTATGCATTAAGGAAAGAGATGCATGGCTCAAATAGAAGCCCTTCTCTAATAAGCGAGTGCCTGTTATGTTCAGTGATTCAAGCAAATGAATGCCAGGGTAATCAACCCTCTAAACTTATGGGAATTGGAATGTTTGCGTGTGCCGCAGCTAATTTTCTTCTAAATGAACAAACATTGGCTCATTCTGTTCAGAACAACCCAGGGTACGACGCCATGTCATTCTGTTCAGAACAACCCAGGGTACGACGCCATGTCATCCTGTTCAGAACAACCCAGGGTACGACGCCATGTCATCCTGTTCAGAACAACCCAGGGTACGACGCCATGTCATTCTGTTCAGAACAACCCAGGGTACGACGCCATGTCATCCTGTTCAGAACAACCCAGGGTACGACGCCATGTCATTCTGTTCAGAACAACCCAGGGTACGACGCCATGTCATTCTGTTCAGAACAACCCAGGGTACGACGCCATGTCATTCTGTTCAGAACAACCCAGGGTACGACGCCATGTCATCCTGTTCAGAACAACCCAGGGTACGACGCCATGTCATTCTGTTCAGAACAACCCAGGGTACGACGCCATGTCATTCTGTTCAGAACAACCCAGGGTACGACGCCATGTCATTCTGTTCAGAACAACCCAGGGTACGACGCCATGTCATTCTGTTCAGAACAACCCAGGGTACGACGCCATGTCATTCTGTTCAGAACAACCCAGGGTACGACGCCATGTCATCCTGTTCAGAACAACCCAGGGTACGACGCCATGTCATTCTGTTCAGAACAACCCAGGGTACGACGCCATGTCATCCTGTTCAGAACAACCCAGGGTACGACGCCATGTCATTCTGTTCAGAACAACCCAGGGTACGACGCCATGTCATTCTGTTCAGAACAACCCAGGGTACGACGCCATGTCATTCTGTTCAGAACAACCCAGGGTACGACGCCATGTCATTCTGTTCAGAACAACCCAGGGTACGACGCCATGTCATTCTGTTCAGAACAACCCAGGGTACGACGCCATGTCATCCTGTTCAGAACAACCCAGGGTACGACGCCATGTCATCCTGTTCAGAACAACCCAGGGTACGACGCCATGTCATTCTGTTCAGAACAACCCAGGGTACGACGCCATGTCATCCTGTTCAGAACAACCCAGGGTACGACGCCATGTCATCCTGTTCAGAACAACCCAGGGTACGACGCCATGTCATTCTGTTCAGAACAACCCAGGGTACGACGCCATGTCATCTTGTTCAGAACAACCCAGGGTACGACGCCATGTCATTCTGTTCAGAACAACCCAGGGTACGACGCCATGTCATTCTGTTCAGAACAACCCAGGGTACGACGCCATGTCATTCTGTTCAGAACAACCCAGGGTACGACGCCATGTCATTCTGTTCAGAACAACCCAGGGTACGACGCCATGTCATTCTGTTCAGAACAACCCAGGGTACGACGCCATGTCATTCTGTTCAGAACAACCCAGGGTACGACGCCATGTCATCTTGTAAATGTACATCAAACATAGTGATCATCAACATTGACACTGTACATGACACTCACAGGTGTTTGGCCTGCTGGTATTACATCAAACATAGTGATCATCAACATTGACACTGTACATGACACTCACAGGTGTTTGGCCTGCTGGTATTACATCAAACATAGTGATCATCAACATTGACACTGTACATGACACTCACAGGTGTTTGGCTTGCTGGTATTACATCAAACATAGTGATCATCAACATTGACACTGTACATGACACTCACAGGTGTTTGGCCTGCTGGTATTACATCAAACATAGTGATCATCAACATTGACACTGTACATGACACTCACAGGTGTTTGGCCTGCTGGTATTACATCAAACATAGTGATCATCAACATTGACACTGTACATGACACTCACAGGTGTTTGGCCTGCTGGTATTACATCAAAGTAAATACATTATAATCCATATTTCAAAATACATAGTCATCTTCATTTACAGCATTTCCCTCACTCAGACAACAAAACATTTGCAAAAGTTGTCCAATTACCGGGAGGGATGGGGCAACTTCTTGTCGCCCACTTCAGAACAGCTGCCAGTCAAAACCCATTACAGCGCTGTGAAGCGCAGCGCCAGACCTCTGACGTCATGTACAGCATGTTACTGTACAGCCGCCCAAATCCCAAAGCCATTTTCAACCCATTTGTTTCAAAATGTTAGCTTTTTAATGATACACAAATGTATTTACAGGGTTACACATTAGTTTGTAGGGCTCAACATTTGCTAGAATTCTTATAGGCTATATCTCAATCGATTAAAACAAAAAAAACATTCTGGTGCTCCTATGTTTTATGTTGTGGTCCTAACTTTTTTAAGTTGGGAGCACCAGTGCCATCAATGAAAAATGTTCATTTAGATCCCTGACAGTAGAATAAAATGCACAACTAAAACAGCTTAGTTGGGAATGATCTTGGAATTCCTTACCAAGCTACACACACACAGAAAAGAATGGATGTTATCCACTGGAGGGATAGCATGGTTAGCTGTTTTTAAAAAGACTGTAGAAAAAGTGGATGTTTTTGGAACTAGTGAATGTAACGCCCCAATATAAACTGATATTGTCTTGCCTACGCAGTAGTTGCACAATCTGGGTGCACATTATATACACTACTCAAAAAAATAAAGGGAACACTGAAACAACACAATGTAACTCCAAGTTAATCACACTTCTACGAAATCAAAATGTCCACTTAGGAAGCAACACTGGGGCGGCAGGGTAGCCTAGTGGTTAGAGCGTTGGACTAGTAACCGAAAGGTTGCAAGTTCATATTCCCGAGCTGACAAGATACAAATCTGTCGTTCTGCCCCTGAACATTCAGTTAACCCACTGTTCCTAGGCCGTCATTGAAAATAAGAATTTGTTCTAACTGACTTGCCTAGTTAAATAAAGGTAAAATAAAAAATATATCACAATTCCAATGGGTCAGAAGTTTACATACACTAAGTTGACTGTGCCTTTAAACAGCTTGGAAAATTCCAGAAAATGTTATGGCTTTAGAAGTTTCTGATTTGAGTCAATTGGAGGTGTAGTTGTGGATGCATTTCAAAAAGCCTACCTCCAAACTCAGTGCCTCTTTGCTTGACATCATGGGAAAATCAAAAGAAATCAGCCAAGACCTCAGAAAAAAAATTGTAGACCTCCACAAGTCTGGTTCATCCTCGGGAGCAATTTCCAAACGCCTGGCGGTACCACATTAATCTGTACAAACAATAGAACGCAAGTATAAACACCATGGGACCACGCAGCCGTCATACCGCTCAGGAAAGAGGAAGCACTTAGGAAGCAACACTGATTGACAATAAATGTCACATGCTGTTGTGCAAATGGAATAGACAACAGATGGAAATTATAGGCAATTAGCAAGACACCCCCAATAAAGGAGTGGTTCTGCAGGTGGTGACCACAGACCACTTCTCAGTTCCTATGCTTCCTGGCTGATGTTTTGGTCACTTTTGAATGCTGGCGGTGCTTTCACTCTAGTGGTAGCATGAGACGGAGTCTACAACCCACACAAGTGGCTCAGGTAGTGCAGCTCATCCAGGATGGCACATCAATGCAAGCTGTGGCAAGACGGTTTGCTGTGTCTGTCAGTGTCCAGAGCATGGAGGCACTACCAGGAGACAGGCCAGTACATCAGGAGACGTGGAGGAGGCCGTAGGAGGGCAACAACCCAGCAGCAGGACCGCTACCTCCACCTTTGTGCAAGGAAGAGCAGGAGGAGCACTGCCAGAGCCCTGCAAAATGACCTCCAGCAGGCCACAAATGTGCATGTGTCTGCTCAAATGGTCAGAAACAGACTCCATGAGGGCTTACAGCCCAACACCGTGCAGGACCCTGGCACCCTGTGCTCTTCACAGATAAAAGCAGGTTCACACTGAGCACATGTGACAGACGTGACAGAGTCTGGAGACGCCATGGAGAACGTTCTGCTGCCTGCAACATCCTCCAGCATGACCGGTTTGGCGGTGGGTCAGTCATGGTGTGGGGTGGCATTTCTTTGGGGGAGCCGCACAGCCCTCCATGTGCTCGCCAGAGGTAGCCTGACTGCCATTAGCTACCGAGATGAGATCCTCAGTCCCCTTGTGAGACCATATGCTGGTGCGGTTGGCCCTGGGTTCCTCCTAATGCAAGACAATGCTAGACCTCATGTGGCTGGAGTGCGTCAGCAGTTCCTGCAAGAGGAAGGCATTGATGCTATGGACTGGCCCGCCCGTTCCCCAGACCTGAATCCAATTGAGCACATCTGGGACATCATGTCTCGCTCCATCCACCAACGCCACGTTGCACCACAGACTGTCCAGGAGTTGGCGGATGCTTTAGTCCAGGTCTGGGAGGAGATCCCTCAGGAGACCATCCGCCACCTCATCAGGAGCATGCCCAGGCGTTGTAGGGAGGTCATACAGGCACGTGGAGGCCACACACACTACTGAGCCTAATTTTGACATTACATCAAAGTTGGATCAGCCTGTAGTGTGGTTTTCCACTTTAATTTTGAGTGTGACTCCAAATCCAGACTTCCATGGGTTGATCAATTTGATTTCCATTGATCATTTTTGTGTGATTTTGTTGTCAGCACATTCAACTATGCAGATCTAGGATGTGTTATTTTAGTGTTCCCTTTATTTTTTTGAGCAGTGTATTTTTTTGAAAACACAGCCCTACATCCACTCTATAGCTAAATAACTTAGCAATATGTAATGACATTTTGCCAGCAAAATTGACCTGTATGAATATCACATTTTAAATGAGGAAGATGTACAAGTAGGGATGCAGGCCGAGGATGAAGTAGGCCTACAGCAAGAAGTAAAAAAGTTAGCCCGACTAAGTAATCATTAAGGATTTGCATTACCTCAATGAGGCCTATCATTCTGTCACTGCATGACAATGGACATTTGTTGTAGCCTATTGTTGTCTTTAAAGCCAAAAACAGGACATGTATTTTAGGGAAATGTTCAAAGTTATTCAACCAATACATGAAACCAAAATTGCACTAGCCTGCTAGGCAAATGAATGACAAAATAAATTAGTCCTACGGCTATCACAACCTCTATTTTACTAGCAATAAAATAGCTTTTGGTTTCGAATGGTCACCAAAAAGGAGGGCTCCCCCACCCTCCCAAATCCCAACTCAATCAATCCCTGACTATCAGATTACAACAACAAGGCTGAGTTCAAATGCCAACATCAAATTCAAAGCAATCAGCTGACCAGCAACGCAAACTGGCCCCATCTCTGCTCTCTAAAAGTGAGACAAAAGGCATGCAGGCTGGCAGCTGCTCTCCAAGCGATGCTCCACATGGTCCTAAACCCAGCCATCCAGTCCACTAAAAAGCCATTGCATTTTAATCAGGATTGGAATGATTTTAGGGTACTTTTTTTGTTGCTGTTGCCTAATTTACATATTTGGTCTTGAGCTAGGCTATGGCAACTGACACCCCCGCCCAGACCCCTTTCAGCCTTTTTCCAGATTAGAAGATGGGAATATGTAGCGGCTACAAATGAGAAGGAGGAACGTCAAGAATGCAGTTCCTCCAGGACTCCTTTTTTAGGTATGACCGATTTACTTCTATTCATAACAAAGGCCAATTGGAATATTTTCAAATCCATCCTTTGCTTTTCCATTGCTTCCCTTCTTCCTTGCACTGAGGTAAGTAAAACCTGCACATGCTTTGCATCCACTGGACCAGGACTGAGGAACACTGGCCTAAAGGCTACTGGGAAGATGGACCTGAAAAGCATCTAACATAAAAATAAAATCATGTAAAAATCATTGTTTTTGGTCGAGCAATCTGGTGATAGGCGATATCCCCCCCCCCCCCAAAAAAAACACAATATTCCACACTTCAATCTTTCTATATGATTAATAGCTCTTTCTGTGCTTTCTCATCCCTTCTTCCCTCCTCCCACCCTGTGTAAATAGAGAGGTCTAGGGTTGGTTTGAGCTATAGCCTATGCTAGGAAGAGAGTGGAAGGCAGGGGACCACAGAGATGGGGAATGATGTGTGTGCGATCTGTCCAATGATCTGGGCCTAATCCCCCAGGGCTCTGGGACCGAGGCACTACCACCCTCCTCCACAAATTGAGTCAACAGAGGACTGCTGACCTTGCTCGCAAGCAGGTAACAATTCCCCAAACCCTCCGCAGCAGCTCCACTTAAATGTGTGGGGGTGGATAGAGTGCAGGTATAGTACAGATAGGCTTTTCTAGGGTAGGTTGGAACATGTCAAAGGGGATGAGATGGGTGCTGCTAAATCCTTAAATTAAGAGACAAAATAGCTAGGATAACACTGCACTTAGTAGACATTAAAATAAACTAATCAAGATATACAATCTCCAAGATACCTGTTCAGAGGGATAATCAGCATGTGCGGACCAACTGGCAAGTGTCTTCACTGACATTTTCAACCTGTCCAAGTCTGTAATACCTACATGTTTCAAACAGACCACCATAGTCCCTGTGCCCTAGGAAGCGAAGGTAACCTGCCTAAATGACTACCACCCCGTAGCCCTCATGTCTGTAGCCACGAAATGCTTTGAAAGGCTGGTAACGGCTCACATCAACACCATTATCCCAGAAACCCACAGATGACGCAATCTCAATTGCACTTCACATCACCCTTTCTCACCTGGACAAAAGGAACACCTATGTGATAATGCTGTTCATTGACTACAGCTCAGCTTTCAACACCATAGTGACCACAAAGCTAAGGACAATGTACTTACTAACGGCCGCCCCGAGGTGGTAAGGGTAAGTAACAGCACGTCTGCCACGCTGATCCTCAACACTGAGGATCAGAAAGCCCCTCAAGGGTGCTTCCTTAGCCCCCTCTTGTACTCCCTGTTCACCTATGACTGCGTGGCCATGCACGTCTCTAACACCCTCATTAAGTTTGCTGACGACACAACAGTGGTTGGCCTGATCACTGACAACGATGAGACAGTTTATATGGAGGAGGTCAGAGACCTGGCAATGTGGTGCCAGTACAACAACCTCTCTCTCAATGTGAACAAGACAAAGGAGCTGATCGTGGACTACAGGAAAAGGCAGGCCGAACACGCCCCCCATTGACATCAATGGGACTGCAGAGAGTTTCAAGATCCTTGGTGTCCACATCACCAACGAACTATCATGGTCCAAACATACCAAGACAGTCGTGAAGAGGGCACAACAAAGCCTATTCCCCCTCAGGAAACTGAAAAGATTTGTCATGGGTCCGCACATCCTCAAAAAGATCTACAGCTGCAACATCGAAAGCATGACTGGTTGCATCACCACCTGCTATGGCAACTGCTTGGCATCCATCTGTAAGGCGCTACAGAGGGTAGTGCGTATAGCCCAATACATCACTGGGGCTTGCCATCCAGGTCATATATACTAGGGGGTGTCAGAGGAAGGCCCAAGAAATTGTCAAAGACTCCAGTCACCTCTCTGCTAAGGCAAGCGGTACCGGAGCGCCAAGTCCATTTGAACTATGGGTCAAAATAAGACAGACGGATATTATTATATTTATAAAGGACTTGAGCAAGTATTTCAATTACTAAATTAATGATCTTTCTCAAAAAATTATATTCTAATAATAATGGGCCCACTATTTTTCAAGACCGGCATAAAACTTCCTACCCTTTGCTGAGGGCTTCCTCTTGGGGTTCTCTCGGGGAGGGGGATTCAGCAGGGTGGTGTTAGGGAGTGAATGGTGACGGATCCCCGGAGTGCTCCTTCAGCTCCGCCGTGGCCCAAACCTGACGACAGTTGCCAGGCGACAGGTCTCAACAAGGTGCAACAGCAAGCGGCAGCAGCTGGCATGGCCTTCTGAGCAGCCTGGGGGGGGGGGGGGGGGATCTGGCCCCCTGTCGAGGGGAGGGGTGAGGGGGAGCTCTGGGAAGCAAGGAGGGAGGCTTTGGGTGGGAAGGAGGTAGTACCCCCTTGTCTCACCCCGTCATTACTCCTCAAAATACATCTGTGTAAAAAATATCACAGTGGAGAGTGCGTGTGACTGTGTGAGTGTATGTACGACTGGCTCTGTGGTTTCCCCCACTTGGCCAGTCTCTAAAAACAATGGCACGGGCTGTCATCGTTTGAGACCGCATGGGTTTAAAAGACGGATAAGGGACATTTTTAAAATCCACAGGTTTCCTCAAAGCAACGGCTGGCAGCAGTGCCTACATGCTCAAGTTGATCCTGATCTTCCACCTAAAAATGATGTCATGGGTGTTCGCTCCCAAAGACTTAATTACGCACTAGGTTTTTTTGGTGCGGCTGGGAACGCCAAGCACTTTGGAAAAACACAAGTGGTGATGGAATGGTTGTTCGGATCATTTGGAAAAGACGAGGACTACATTTAAAAATCCCTCAACCCAGATGATACCCAGCCAAGAATGATATAATGGTGCAAAATAACCCTGAGTAAAAACACTTGCTGTGTTCAATACTCGAGTGAAGGAGGGCTTTCCACTGAGAAAGCCTTGAGCATTAGTGGATGAAAAGTGTATTGGTTTGTGCATATAGACATTATGTGGTATCATTGCAGTACATACTTGTGAAGGATGCTGCTACCTTCTATGATCAACTGAGTGACAATTTTCAGACGGAAGCTTTAGCAATTGCGAAAGAGACATGGACATGGGATAAAGCACACAAAGTAGGTTGAGGTTTGTGACGCATTGGACCATTTCATCTGCTTTCCTTCATTTGCAATTGAGCAGGACAGGTGAAAGCAATTCTATACCACCTTATAGAACTGAGTCACACCCATGATCTAATATCTGGACAGAAAACACAAGCAATAGCAGTCACGAATACAGGGCAAAGGAAGAGGTGTACTGTCAAAGATCACTTGATAAAACCTGTACTTGGAAATAACTCTTGATATCAAGAGTCAGGACACAAGCACCAAGCATCTAGCCTGAGAGCTACCAAGACCTGTAAAACTCAGGGCGTGGGTCACAAACACGGAAACCAGACTAGAAAGAGGCTCAAGCAAACGTTCAAAGGAAAAATAATCTGAACAAAGTTGAGGCCAATCGGGGAAAGTTCTTCATGTTTGCAAGGGAAAATCTGAATGGCGACTTTAGTTTGGACTGTGCAGAATGAGGGTGGGGAAGAAGAGATGAGGGGGCAACAGTGTGTGTGTGTGTGTGTGAGAGAGCCCTCTGCTGCAAGTCGCCTGCTCAGGGAGGAGAGCAGAGCAGATTTGCATAGCGCTCTAACAGGATATTGCACAAGGCCTCCCTGAGGGGCTAAGCCTTGGGGGTAGCTTTAACTCACAATCCAGCTTAACCATGAGCCATCCCTCCGCTCCAACACGAGTAGGCTGGCTCTCAGCAATGAGAGATGAAAACTAAATGGGTAAATAAATGCACTTGTCTTTTCCTTTTCTTTTTTGATCATCTGCATCTGATCACCCACCCACACTGCATACTGCATAGGGAGTGGATCAGCTTTAATATTGATCATCTGCATCTGATCACCCACCCACACTGCATACTGCATAGGGAGTGGATCAGCTTTAATATTGATCATCTGCATCTGATCACCCACCCACACTGCATACTGCATAGGGAGTGGATCAGCTTTAATATTGCTCATCTGCATCTGATCACCCACCCACACTGCATACTGCATAGGGAGTGGATCAGCTTTAATATTGATCATCTGCATCTGATCACCCACCCACACTGCATACTGCATAGGGAGTGGATCAGCTTTAATATTGATCATCTGCATCTGATCACCCACCCACACTGCATACTGCATAGGGAGTGGATCAGCTTTAATATTGCTTTAATATTGCGGATAGATTGCTGCTTCCATCAATGTAATTGTCTGTATCATTTCCAATCCCCCATATATTTTGGGAGTAAATATATACACTTGCCAGTAAAAGGTTTTATAACATCTGCTTATTCAAGAGTTTTTCTTTATTTTTACTATTTTCTACATTGTAGAATAATAATGAAGAAATCAAAACTATGGAGTCATGAAGTAACCAAAAAAGTGTTTAACAAATCAAAATATATTTTATATTTGAGATTCTTAAAATAGCCACACTTTGCCTTGATGACAGGTTTGCACACTCTTTGCATTCTCTCTCCCAGCTTCATGAGGTAGTCACCTGGAATGCATTTCAATTAACAGGTGTGCCTTCTTAAAGGTTCATTTGTGGAATTTCATTCTTTCTTAATGTGTTTGAGCCAATCAGCTGTGTTGTGACAAGGTATACAGAAGATGGTCTTTTTTCCAAATAGGGTCCATATTATGGCAAGAACAGCTCAAATGACAGTCCATCATTCCTTTAAAACATGAATATGGAACATTTCAACAACTTTCAAAGTTTCTTCAAGTGCAGTCGCAAAAACCATCAAGCGTTATGATGAAACTGGCTCTCATGAGGACCGCCACAAGAATGGAAGACCCAGAGTTACCACTGCTGCAGAGGATAAGATCATTAGAGTTACAAGCCTCAGAAAAAGCAGCTCAAATAAATGCTTCACAGAGTTCAAGTAACAGACACATCTCAACATCAACTGTTCAGAGGAGACTGCGTGAATCAGGCCTTCATGGTCTAATTGCTGCAAAGACACCACAACTAAAGGACACCAATAATAAGAAGAGACTTGGTTGGGCCAAGAAACACAAGCAATGGACATTAGACCGGTGGAAAATAGTCCTTTGGTCTGGAATCCAAATTGGAGATCTTTGTTTCCAACCGCCTTGTCTTCATGAGACGCGGTGTGGGTAAACGGCTGATCTCTGCCCATTTATTTCCCACAGAAAAGCATGGAGGAGGTGTTATGGTGTGGGGGTGCTTTTCTGGTGACACTGTGATTTATTTAGAATTCAAGGCACACTTAACCAGGATGGCTACCACAGCATTCTGCAGCAATACGCCATCCCATCTGTTCGGGCTTAGTGGGACTATCATTTACTTTTCCAACAGGACAATGACCCAACACACCTCCAGGCTGTGTAAGGGCTATTTGACCAAGAAGGAGAGTACTGTATCAGATGACCTGGCCTTCACAATCACCCCACCTCAACCCAATTGAGATGGTTTAGGATGAGTTGGACCGTAGAGTGTAGGAAAAGCAGCCAACAAGTGGTCAGCAAACGTGGGAACTCCTTCAAGACTGTTGGAAAAAGCATTCCAGGTGAAGCTGGTTGAGAGTGCAAAGCGGTCATCAAGGCAAAGAGTGGCTATTTGAAGAAACTCAAACATAAAATACATTTGTATTTGTTTAACACTTGTATGGTTACTACATGATTCCATGTGTGTTATTTCATAGTTTTGATGTCTTCACTATTATTCTACAATGTAGAAAAGTCCAAATAAACAAAACCCTTGAATGAGTCGGTTTTCTAAAACGTTTGACCGGTAGTGTATGTATACAGTTGAAGTCAGAAGTTTACATACACTTAGGTTGGAGTCATTAAAAATTGCTTTTCAACCACTCCACAGATGTCTTGTTAGCAAACTATACTTTTGGCAAGTCGGCTAGGACATTGTGCATGACACAAGTAATTTTTCCAACAATTGTTTACAGACAGATTATTTCACTTATAATTCACTGTATCACAATTCCAGTGGGTCACACTAAATTGACTGTGCCCCAGAAAATTATGTCATGGCTTTAGAAGCTTCTGATAGGCTAATTGACATCATTTGAGTCAATTGGAGATGTTTCCTCTATTTCTGATGTCAATCCAGTTTGATATCTATTTGCCATATATTTGGAACTGAGCTATTTCACAAAAGCTCTGAACCTATATACATTTTACAGACCCAGTATGTTTTACATTTGTTATCTTGTTGTTATTAGTCCCACCCTTCAGCTCCATTCAACCACTCCCAATCTATCTCTTAACACCATCCATATTGGACTTCTATTTGCCATATATTTTTCAACTGTGCTGTGATGCTTCACAAAAGTACTGAACATTTCTATTCTCATAGTTTCTACAGATTGTAAAGTAAAGATCAACATTTTTTAACCCCTTTTCTCCCCAATTTCGTGTTTTTTCTCCCCAATTTCTCTCCAATTTCGTCTACTCTCTTGTCTCATCGCTGCAACTCCAGTACGGACTCGGGAGAGGTGAAGGTGAAGGTAGAGAGCCATGCGTCCTCCGAAACCCAACCCAACCTAGCCGCACTGCTTCTTGACACAGCGCACAACCGACCCGGAAGCCAGCCGCATCAATGTGTCGTAGGAAACACCGTACACCTAGCAACCTGGTCAGCGTGCACTGCGCCCGGCCCGCCACAGGAGTCACTAGTGCTCGATGAGACAAGGATATCCCTGCCGGCCGCTGTCTACACGCTGTCTGCCATCTGCCCGGTACAGTTGAAACCAGTATCCATTGGTGAAGAACACACTTCTCCAGCGTGCAAGTGGCCTTCAAAGGTGAGCATTTGCCCAATGAAGTGGGTTACGACGTCAAAGTGAAGTCAGGTCAAGACCCTGGTGAGGACAACGAGCACACAGTGAACTTCCCTGGGAAGGTTACTGACAGTTTGTGCAGAAGTTCTTCGGTTGTGCAAACCCACAGTTTCATCAGCCGTCTAGGTCGCTGGTCTCAGACCATCCTGCAGGTGAAGAAGCTGGATGAGGAGGTCCTGGGCTGGCGAGGTCTGCGGTTATGAGGCCAGTTGGATGTACTACCAAATTCTCTAAAACAACGTTATGGTAGAGAAAAGAACACTATATTTTCTAGCAACAGCTCTGGTGGACATTCCTGCAGTCAGAATGCTAACTGCACGCTCCCCTTAAAACATCTGTGGCATCTTTTATTTCAGCTCATGAAACATGGGACCAACACTTTACATGTTGTATTTATATTTTTGTTCAGTGTAGTAAGAAGTAATAGGTTATATTACTTTAATTTCATTTCATTTTTGTGACCTCAGTCTTCAAACCAATATTTGTTCAAATGAAACATTTAGATACATTAGTTAAAACAGATAAACAGTTCTACAACTGAACATCAAATCAATAAAGTGCCTGCACTGCCACAAAATGCTGAGTGATATGGCTTATATTTTGTATTTTTTATTTCACCAGATAGGCAAGTTGAGTACAAGTTCTCATATACAACTGCGACCTGGCGAGGATAAAGCAAAGCAGTTCGACACATACAACAACACAGAGTTACACATGGAGTAAAACAAACATACAGTCATTAATACAGTAGAAAAATAAGTCTATATACAATGTGAGTAAATGAGGTGAGATAAGGGAGGTAAAGGCAAAAAAAAGGCCATGGTGGCAAAGTAAATATAATACAGCTAGTAAAACACTGGAATGGTTGATTTGCAGTGGAAGAATGTGCAAAGTAGAAATAAAAATAATGGGGTGCAAAGGAGCAAAATAAATAAATACAGTAAGGAAAGAGGTAGTTGTTTGGGCTAAATTATAGGTGGGCTATGTACAGGTGCAGTAATCTGTGAGCTGCTCTGACAGCTGGTGCTTAAAGCTAGTGAGGAAGATAGGTGTTTCCAGTTTCAGAGATTTTTGTAGTTCGTTCCAGTCATTGTCAGCAGAGAACTGGAAGGAGAGGCGGCCAAAGGAGGAATTGGTTTTGGGGGTGACCAGAGAGATATACCTGCTGGAGCGCGTGCTATAGGTGGGTGCTGCTATGGTGACCAGCGAGCTGAAATAAGGGGGGACTTTACCTAGCAGGGTCTTGTAGATGACCTGAAGCCAGAGGGAAGGAGAGTTGTATGGCATTGATGCTCGCCTGGAGGGTTGTTAACACAGTGTCCAAAGAAGGGCCAGAAGTATACAGAATGGTGTCGTCTGCGTAGAGGTGGATCAGAGACTGACCAGCAGCAAGAGCGACATCATTGATGTATACAGAGAAGAGAGTCGGTCCAAGAATTGAACCCTGTGGCACCCCCAGAGAGACTGCCAGAGGACAGTACAACAGACCCTCCGATTTGACACACTGAACTCTATCAGAGAAGTAGTTGGTGAACCAGGCGAGGCAGTCATTTGAGAAACCAAGGCTGTTGAGTCTGTCGATAAGGATGTGGTGACAGAATCAAAAGCCTTGGCCAGGTCAATGAATACGGCTGCACAGTATTATTTCTTATTGGTGGCGGTTAAGATATCGTTTAGGACCTTGAGCGTGGCTGAGGTGCACCCATGACCAGCTCTGAAACCAGATTGCATAGCAGAGAAGGTATGGTGGGATTCGAAATGGTCGGTAATCTGCTTGTTGACTTGGCTTTCGAAGACCTTAGAAAGACAGGGTAGGATAGATACAGGTCTGTAGCAGTTTGGATCAAGAGTGTCTCCCCCTTTGAAGAGGGGGATGACCGCAGCTGCTTTCCAATATTTGGGAATCTCAGACGACACGAAAGAGAGGTTGAACAGGCTAGTAATAGGGGTTGCAACAATTTCGGCAGATAATTTTAGAAAGAAAGGGGCCCGATTGTCTAGCCCGGCTGATTTGTAGGGGTCCAGATTTTGCAGCTCTTTCAGAACATCAGCTGACTGGATTTGGGAGAAGGAGAAATGGGGATGGCTTGGGCGAGTTGCTGTGGGGGGGTGCAGCGCTGTTGAGGTAGGGGTAGCCAGGTGGAAAGCATAGCCAGCCGTAGAAAAATGCTTCTTGAAATTCTCAATTATAGTCGATTTTTCGGTAGT
Organism: Oncorhynchus nerka; assembly: GCF_034236695.1. NCBI lineage: Eukaryota > Metazoa > Chordata > Actinopteri > Salmoniformes > Salmonidae > Oncorhynchus > Oncorhynchus nerka. Next base: position 1,355,130 of record NC_088414.1, on the reverse strand, counting down.
GACAGTGTTTCCTATCTTCAGCGTAGTGGGCAGCTGGGAGGAGGTGTTCTTATTCTCCATGGACTTTACAGTGTCCCAGAACTTTTTTGAGTTTGTGTTTCAGGAAGCAAATTTCTGTTTGAAAAACTAGCCTTGGCTTTTCTAACTGCCTGTGTATATTGGTTTCTAGTTTCCCTGAAAAGTTGCATATCACGGGGGCTGTTTGATGCTAATGCAGAACGCCACAGGATGTTTTTGTGTTGGTTAAGGGCAGTCAGGTCTGGAGAGATCCAAGGGCTATATCTGTTCCTGGTTCTAAATTTCTTGAATGGGGTACGCTTATTTAAGATGGTGAGGAAGGCATTTAAAGAAATAACCAGGCATCATCTACTGACGGGATGAGATCAATATCCTTCCAGGATACCCTGGCCAGATCGATTAGAGAGGCCTGCTCACTGAAGTGTTTCAGGGAGCGTTTGACAGTGATGAGTGGAGGTCGTTTGACCGCTGACTCATTACAGATGCAGGCAATGAGGCAGTGATCGCTGAGATATTGGTTGAAAACAGCAGAGGTGTATTTAGAGGGCAAGTTGGTTAGGATGATATCTATGAGAGTGCCCGTGTTTACGGCTTTGGGGTGGTACCTGGTAAGTTCATTGATCATTTCTGTGAGATTGAGGGCATCAAGCTTAGATTTTTGGATGGCTGGGGTGGTAAGCATGTTCCAGTTTAGGTCGCCTAGCAGCACGAGCTCTGAAGATAGATGGGGGGCAATCAGTTCACATATGGTGTCCAGAGCACAGCTTGGGGCAGAAGGTGGTCTATAGCAGGTGGCAACGGTGAGAGAATAGTTTTTAGAGAGGTGGATTTTTAAAAGTAGAAGTTCAAATTGTTTGGGTACAGGCCTGGATAGTAGGACAGAACTCTGCAGGCTATCTTTGCAGTAGATTGCAACACCGCCCCCTTTGGCAGTTCTATCTTGTCTGGAAATGTTGTAGTTAGGGATGAACATTTCAGAATGTTTGGTGGTCTTCCTAAGCCAGGATTCAGACACAGCTAGAACATCAGGGTTGGCAGAGTGTGCTAAAGCAGTGAATAGAACAAACTTAGGGAGGAGGCTTCTAATGGGGCGGCAGGGTAGCCTAGTGGTTAGAGCGTTGGACTAGTAACCGGAATGTTGCGAGTTCAAACCCCCGAGTTGACAAGGTACAAATCTGTCGCTCTGCACCTGAAGAGGCAGTTAACCCACTGTTCCTAGGCCGTCATTGAAAATAAGAATTTGTTCTTAACTGACTTGCCTGGTTAAATAAAGGTTAAAAAAAAATAAAAATAAAACATGTTAACATGCATGAAACCAAGGCTATTACGGTTACAGAAGTCATCAAAAGAGAGCGTCTGGGGAATAGGAGTGGAGCTAGGCACTGCAGGGCCTGGATTCACCTCTACAGGAACAGAGCATCTAGGAGAACAATTAAAATATTTGAGTGTTTGACAAAAAGTTAATGAATAAATGTTTTTGGGAGTGATCCATGCTCAATCGAGCACAATCATTAGGCGATTTAAAAAAATTTCAGCTGCCCCTTTAACACTTTTTTGGTTACTACATGATTCCATATGAGTTATTTCATAGTTTTGATGTTTTCACTATTATTCTACAATGTAGAAAATAGTAAAAAATTAAGAAAAACCCTTGAATGAGTAGACGTGTCCAAACTTTTGACTGGTAAAGTTGTTCTTTTAAATTTTCTACATACTTCATTTTTGGTTTTAGTCATTTAAAATTACACTGAAAACATTTTATCATCAGTGGTTTCATTGATTTAGCAGTGCTGCTGCTATATGAATACAGGGTAAACACTGGATATGCTCTTTTAATGTCTCATCTACTGTGAACTGTCACAGAGATCAGGATGAACCTTGAGATACTGGCTCAGATTCACTCTCTCCAATCTCTAATGACTCTTTGACTGTATGTGCAATGTGCACTGTAGATGGTCACGGAATTGTGGTTAAGTGTGCATGATTAATGGAAGCAGTTGTATTCACATTAGTGCTTCAAACAACTAATTGACCGAGGTTGGTTCAATTATTTGAATTCCATTTTGTTCTGTTTTTCGATGTGCAGTTTCTGTAGAGATAAATTAGATGAAGCCTGGACTGTGTGATGTAGTAGGGAGTTGTAGTTTCCAACAGGCCAATATTCTACATAGTTTAGTGCAAAAAAAATTGTAGTTAACTATAATGACCGTAATCCATTGCGCGCAGGCTTAAACTTGTCCTGTCTGGAGCAGACAGAGACTGAGAGAATGACTGCAGGATCGAGAGGGATAGAAAGCAGTTGCTTCGGGAGCCTGAAAATACATAATCTAAGAAGTGATTCATAGTTAGTATTCAGCAGTCATAAAAGTATGCCTTATTTACTTTGAATAAATACTCAAATGGCGATTTGGTCAGACAGCATAAGCAGCAGCGCAATGAGATGACTTGGAACTAAATAATAAAGTCATCAAATACAACAAATATTTTATGAAAGTAAAGTAATGTGATGAAATGATGTTTAATAAGTGATAAGCAGCGATGGGCAGACACTACCATTACGGGACTTGTATTAATTGTTACAGCAGTCAACCCCATAATGCATAGTGCATTTAATGTCCCAAAACATTATCACAACCGAAATCAAAAAACATTTTTTAATTGTCGGACCGAAACTGAACCGACCTCAAAAATCTCTAAGCACTAATCACATACAAGTCTTACTCTGTATGTATGTGTGTTAGTGTAGTTGGTGTTTTGCACTCGACACGTTCAGACGCTAGAGCCCTCCCTTTCGTCCACACTCTTATGCGCTTGTGTGTATTTTTGTTTGTGCACTTGTGCGTGCACTTGTGTGTGACACGCATCTGCATACGCACACACCAAGAATGGTCTCGTCGTTTGATTCCTCACCTTCATGTGGATGTTTTCTCCTGTTTCCACAATCCCCAGTGCCGGCTTTCTCTCCTTAATTACCTTATTCACAGTCCTCTGAGACCCCTGTCTGCAGTTGGTGGAAAAGTCGCCCGTTCCGTTCCCCACCACCTCTGCTCACCCAGCAGCCCTATTAGAACACACAGACCAAGGCTGCAAATGTGTTCCCCTTTACAAAGAGCACAATTAAACACAGGCAGATGAAAAAGGACCAGGGAGGTCTCGCAGCGCCCGGGATACCTTTTAAAAAATGCAGATGGTCTTATCGACGGCTGTCATGTGTTCTACACCCTTTTCTTTTTCTGTTATGATTGGTCTGGACAGGGCTGATGGCTGGAGCTGCCTTAGCAGTTAGCTTCCTTTCATCTTTTTTTAAATGATGTTCTTCTCTTGGAGTTCAATCTCCTGGTCAGGTGTCTTTTGTGATGGAATGGGCTTTTTTTATGCGTAGGACTGAAGAGTGTCTGAATGGATGTGTCTGAACTCACTAATCATCCTTAGTAGATGGGCATTAGTCTTTGCTCCCAAGACTCAGAAAAGTTATCAATCAGCAATGAAAACCACTTCCTCTGTCTCTGCAGTTTGTCAAATGGAGGCTTCTTCGTTTTCCCACAAATAGGAGCACTAAAATTATGGTCGTTTTAATGATAATAGGTGCTTTGGAGGCTTCTTCGTTTTCCCACAAATAGGAGCACTAAAATTATGGTCGTTTTAATGATAATAGGTGCTTTTACATGACTACAAGAAAGACTGATGAAACAGGGTGAAAAAACCTGAAACACAATTGGGGGTGTAATGTTTTGTACTAGATTACACTACACTCACAAGCACATTAAACACAATAACCCTCTCCCCATCAACTTGAAAATGCATGCTGGGGCAGAGAGAGGATTGCCTTGACTCCATGTGAAGTGTGTAGAAGCTATTTTTCTGTTGCCCTGACATGCTTAGAAATCGTGTCGATCATGAGAAGAGAAACTATCGACGTGGGGTCAGAATGTGCATAGTCCTAGCCCAACATAGAATGATGAGAGGAATTATATCCTGTGCATGGACATGTACCGTACACAATAAACTACATAAAATTGAGGTTGGAGTCATGAAAGTGACGTGTCATTTTCCACGTCATATAATCATCCCACTAGTTTTCAATGGCTCTATGTAGTTGCTGGATATTATCTGGAACTGAAATACGCTGGCGTACATGTCGACCCAGAGCACTCCAAACGTGCTCAATGGGTGACATGTCTGGTGACAGAAATTGTGACAGATCCTTGTGACATAGGGCTGTGCATTGTCATGTTGAAACAGGAGGTGATGTCGGTGGATGAATGGCACGGCAATGGGCCTCAGGATCTTGTCACGGTATCCCTGTGCATTCAAATTGCCATCGATGGAGTGCGGTTTCAACATGGCTACGAAAAGAAGTGTTCCGAGGCCTCTCCACTAAGGGTTGCTACTTTTATGTTTTAACCTTTTGGTTCTTAACCTTTTGGATCTACTGGATCTAGCAACATTTGGGTGGCATACTTGGATATGTCTGGATCCGGGAAAATGAGACGAAACGGTAAACAAGAAGACATGACGAAGACTAGCAACAAGATGACGGATGCTAACGTTATGGAGATGCTAGTCACCATCCGCGCAGAAATGGCTACACTATGCTCTGATTTCATGACCGAACTTCGTTCCCTGTGTCAAGCCTATGAGCTGAAATTATGACAGAAGTCCAGTCAACTATAACGACACTACAAACCTCTATAGGAGACACAAACCCCAAAAATAAAGTATATGGAAACATCGTTGACCGACATCGATAAGCAGATACCAAATTGGAGACCAAAAACGACGAGCTTACCTCAGAGAATGTGAAGCTAAAGATTAGTCTAGATGAACAGCAAAACCGTTCCTGGAGACAGAACATAAGTGTGGAAGGAATCCCAGAAGGGACGGAAGGGCCTCTTTCCTGCAAGACGTCCTCGGCAGAGAGACGTTTGACAGGCCCCCAGTCAACAACAGGGCGCATCACACTCTAGCGGCAAAACCCAAGCCTGGTAGCCCTCCCAGAGCAATGCTGGTCTGCCAACATTACTTCCAGACCAAAAAGAGGACAGCTGAACTACAATGGCAAGCGGATCCATATCTTCCCAGATTACTCGGCAGACCTTGCAAGACGCAGAACTGCATACAAATATGCGAAAGCCCACCTTCACAAGGCAGGAGTTCGATTGGCCTGATACACCCGGCTAAATTGAGGAATGCTTAGCCACACATTTAATGAGCCCCAGTCTGTGCTCACCTTCTACCGGGACATTATCCACTCAACAGCAGCACACAACCCAGATCTGTGAAGGCTGCTAATTATATTTTTAGGATGCACACATGGTCAGTTTATGGATGTGAACGGGGAGTAACTTTTATTTGCCATATTTGGGCAGTCCATGCACCGCCTCAAGCTATGTCGGGTTGGATGGGGAGCATGGCTGCACAGCTATTTTCAGGTCTCTCCAGAGATGTTCGATTGAGATCAAGTTCGGGCCACTTAAGGACATTTAGAGACTTGTCCAGGAAGCCACTCCTGAATTGTCTTGGCTTTATGCTTAGGTTCATTGTCCTGTTGGAAGGTGAACCTTCCAAGATTTCTTTGTACTTTGCTCCGTTCATCTTCCCCTTGATCCTAATAATAATAATATAATAACATAATAACATATAACATAATAAACGGCTCTCTATCCAGCGGATGTGTACCAAACTCACCAAAAGAGGCAGTAATAAAGCATCTCTTGAAAAAGACAAACCTTGACCCAGAAAATGTAAAAAACTCAAATCGGTCTATATCGAATCTTCCATTCCTCTCAAAAAAATTAGAAAAGGCTGTTACGCAGCAACTGCCTTAAGATAAACAATGTACATTAAATGCTTCAGTCTGGTTGTGCACTTGTGAAGGTGGTAAATTACCTTTTAATGGCATCAGACCGAGGATCTGCATCTGTTCTCGTGCTCCTAGACCTTAGTGCTGCTTTTGATACCATCGATCACCACATTCTTTTGGAGAGATTGGAAACCCAAATTGGTCTAAACGGACAAGTTCTGGCCTGGTTTAGATCTCATCTGTCAGAAACATATCAGTTTGTCTCTGTGAATGGTTTGTCCTCTGACAAATCAACAGTAAATTTCAGTGTTCATCAAGGTTCTGTTTTAGGACCACTATTATTTTCACTATACATTTTACCTCTTGGGGATGTAATTCGAAAACATAATGTTAACTTTCACTGCTATGCGGATGACACACAGCTGTACATTTCAATGAAACATGGTGAAGCCCCAAAATTGCCCTCGCTAGAAGTCTGTGTTTCAGACATAAGGAAGTGGATGGCTGCAAACGTTCTACTTTTAAACTCGGACAAAACAGAGATGCTTGTTCTAGGTCCCAAGAAACAAAGAGATCTTCTATTGAATCTGACAATTAATCTTAATGGTTGTACAGTCGTCTCAAATAAAACTGTGAAGGACCTCGGCGTTACTCTGGACCCTGATATTTTTTGACATATCAAGACTGTTTCAAGGACAGCTTTTTTCCATCTATGTAACATTGCAAAAATCAGAAACTTTCTGTCCAAAAATGATGCAGAAAAATGAATCCATGCTTTTGTTACTTCTAGGTTAGACTACTGCAATGCTCTACTTTCCGGCTACCCGGATAAAGCACAAAATAAACTTCAGTTAGTGCTAAATACGGCTGCTAGAATCCTGACTAGAACCAAAAAATTTGATCATATTACTCCAGTGCTAGCCTCCCTACACTGGCTTTCTGTTAAGGCAAGGGCTGATTTCAAGGTTTTACTGCTAACCTACAAAGCATTACATGGGCTTGCTCCTACCCATCTCTCTGATTTGGTCCTGCCGTACATACCTACACGTACGCTATGGTGTCATGACACGACAACGGTCACAAGACGCAGGCCTCCTAATTGTCCCTAGAATTTCTAAGCAAACAGCTGGAGGCAAGGCTTTCTCCTATAGAGCTCCATTTTTATGGAATGGTCTGCCTACCCATGTGAGAGACGCAGACTCGGTCTCAACCTTTAAGTCTTTACTGAAGACTCATCTCTTCAGTAGGTCATATGATTGAGTGTAGTCTGGCCCTGGAGTGGGAAGGTGAACGGAAAGGCTCTGGAGCAACGAACCGCCATTGCTGTCTCTGCCTGGCCGGTTCCCTCTTTCCACTGGGATTCTCTGCCTCTAACCCTATTAGAGGGGCTGAGTCACTGGCTTACTGGTGCTCTTTCATGCTGTCCCTAGGATGGGTGCGTCACTTGAGTGGGTTGAGTCACTGATGTGATCTTCCTGTCCGGGTTTGCGCCCCCCCTTGGGTTGTGCCGTGACGGAGATCTTTGTGGGCTATACTCGGCCTGGTCTCAGGATGGTAAGTTGGTGGTTGAAGATATCCCTCTAGTGGTGTGGAGGCTGTGCTTTGGCAAAGTGGGTGGGGTTATATCCTTCCTGTTTGGGGGTATCATCGGATGGGGCCAGAGTGTCTCCTGACCCCTCCTGTCTCAGCCTCCAGTATTTATGCTGCAGTAGATTATGTGTTGGGGGCTAGGGTCAGTTTGTTATATCTGGAGTACTTCTCCTGTCTTATCCGGTGTGCTGTGTGAATTTAAGTATGCTCTCTCTAATTCGGTCTTTCTCTCTTTCTTTCTCTCTCTCGGAGGACCTGAGCCCTAGGACCATGCCCCAGGACTACCCGGCATGAGGACACCTTGCTGTCCCCAGTCCACCTGGCTGCTGCTCCAGTTTCAACTGTTCTGCCTGCGGCTATGGAATCCTTACCTGTTCACTGATAGTCAGGTTTTTCTATCCACAATCCAGACTACAATAAATGGCTTCCTAAAGAAAATCAAATCCAAACCTGGCCAAAAGAGCACTCCTTGGCTAAATGGAGAAATCTGGAAATTGATGAAAGAACGAGATTATGCTCTAAAAATAGCCCTAAAATCTAAATTAGAGCATGACAGACGTAGGTTTACCATGTTGAGAAATAAGGTGATGAAAGAAATCAGACAGGCCAAGGCAAACTTTTTTATTAACATAATTGGTGAAGCAAAGGGAAATTCTAAATTGATATGGGAGAATCTAAAAAAGTTAACAGGTAAAGACCATAGTAACACTGCAAAAAGACTAGAAATCATGGTGAATAACAATCTAACACAGGATGCAGTCGAAATAGCATTAGCCTTCAATTCCTACTTTATTGACACTGTCAGGGTACTGACACAGAACCCCTCCACTGATTTCTTGGGCTCAGTGCTAGTGAATGACACTCAACCTGTCTTCATCATAAGGGAGGTTTCTGAGTCAAAGGTGAACAAGGTGATTAGCTCACTAAAGAACTCTAAAGCCAAAGATGTGTTTGGGATGGACTCTACCTTTCTTAAAAACTACAAATAGTCACTCATTGGCCCCATCACTAAGGTCACCAACACATCTATTGGTCTCGGTGTGTTTCCAGGGGTATGGAAGTCGGCCATAATAACGGCCATCTTTAAATCAGGCGACCCTGCTGACGTGAGTAACTACAGGCCCATTAGTATACTACCTGTGGTGTCAAAGGTTGTTGAAAAGTGTGTAGCAGAACAACTGATTGCCCACCTCAACAACAGCCCCTTCACATTACACTCCATGCAGTTTGGCTTCAGAGCGAAACACTCCACAGAAACGGCCAACTGCTTTCTTCTGGAAAATGTGAAGTCCAAGATGGACAAAGGGGGTGCTGTTGGGGCTGTGTTTCTGGACCTAAGGAAGACTTTTGATACTGTTAACCATGAGATTCTCATCACAAAATTGTCCAAGTTCAACTTTTCCCCTGATGCCTTGAGATGGATGAAATCATACCTTGAAGGCAGAACTCAGTGTGTCAGAGTGAGCAATGAGCTGTCGCCCACTCGTAGCTATGATGTGGGCGTGCCCCAAGGGTCAATACTGGGGCCCCTCCTGTTCAGCCTGTACATTAATGATCTGCCTTCTGTCTGTACTGGGTCTGAAGTTCAAATGTATGCAGATGATACAGTGATATATGTGCATGCAAAGAGCAAACAACAAGCTGCACAAGAACTCACTCCTGTAATGGTCCAGGTTACAAAGTGGCTCAGTGACTCGTGTTTGCATCTCAACGTGAAAAAAACTGTTTGCATGTTCTTCACAAAGAGGGCAACAGATGCTACTGAGCCAGATGTCTATGTGTCAGGGGAGAAGCTCCAGGTGGTATCCGAGTTTAAGTACCTTGGCATCATACTTGATTCCAACCTTTAAGTATGTTGCGAATTTTCTTAGCTTTTTGTTAAAAATCGCGCAACATTTCAGCACCCTGCTATTCATGCCAGGAATATAGTACAAGCATATGATTAGTGTGTGTGGATAGGAAACACTCAGACGTTTCCAAAACTGTTTAAATCACGCCTGTGCCATTTACAGAACGTGCGTTACGTCAAATAGTGCATGAAAATCTGTTCACTCAAAATGGAAAAATATATTCTTCCGCTACGACAGGCAATTGTTAAAAGCGAACAGAATTACATAGAGCCGAGTTTTCATTGGCTACAGCGTCCCCAGCTTGTCTAGAGTCACGTCATTTGTTGCGCAATTCATTCTTGGTCTAACCGAAACAAAGGAACTCCTTTCCTACTGTCCCCGCCCAGATTTTGCCTCGGCTTTTTCAAGACAGCAATTTTCCACAGGCAAGCTAATCTTTTCACATCGCCTCTTGAGGATTTTAATCGCTTATTAACGTGTACTAATACCTAAAGTTGCATTACAAAAGTATTTCGAAGTGTTTTGTGAAAGTTTATCGTCGACTTTTAGAATTTAAAAAAATGACGTTACGTTATGAAATGCAGTTTTTTTTCTGTTGATCACACAGTCTACATATAACGATATCTAGGCTGTATATGGACCGATTTAATCGAAAAAAAGACCCAATAGTGATTATGGGATATCTAGGAGTGCCAACAAAGAAGATGGTCAAAGGTAATGAATGTTTTCTATTTTATTGTGCGGTTTTTGTAGCGCCGAATATGCTAATTATTTTGTTTACGTCCCCTGCGGGTCTTTTGTGGTGTTACATGCTATCAGATAATAGCTTCTCATGTGTTCCCCGAAAAGCATTTTACAAATCTGACTTGGTCGATAGATTCACAACGAGTGTAGCTTTAATTCAGTATATTGTATGTCAATTTTAATGAAAGTTTGAGGTTTATCAACCTCTATGGTGGCGCTCTTGAGCATTTCTGCTGATTTGATCCCCACAGCGGGAGCACTTCTCTAACAAGTTAAAAAGCATGTGAAAAAGGTAATTCAAATAACCAAATTCAACCTAGCTAATTTCCGATTTATACGAAATTGTTTGACTACAGAGGTAGCAAAACTGTACTTCGAAACTTAACATACTGCTTGACTAGTTGGGCCCAAGCTTGCTGTACAACATTAAAACCTATTCAGTCTGTCTACAAACAGGCTCTCAAAGTGCTTGATAGGAAGCCCAATAGCCATCATCATTGTCACATCCTTAGAAAGCATGAGCTCTTGAGTTGGGAAAATCTTGTGCAATACACCGACGCATGTCTTGTATTCAAGATCCTTAATGGCCTGGCTCCCCCTCCACTCAATATTTTTGTTAAACAGAAAACCCAGACATATGGCAGCAGATCCACAAGGTCTGCCATGAGAGGTGACTGTATAGTTCCCCTAAGGAAAAGCACCTTTAGTAAATCTGCATTCTCTGTGAGAGCTTCCCATGTCTGGAATACACTGCCATCAGACACACATAACTGCACCACATATCACACTTTCACAAAATGCTTGAAGACATGGCTAAAGGTCAATCAGATTTGTGAACATGGTCCCTAGCTGTGTGTTGCCGCTTTCCATGTTACATTTAACATTTACATTTAAGTCATTTAGCAGACGCTCTTATCCAGAGCGACTTACAAATTGGTGCATTCACCTTATGACATCCAGTGGAACAGTAGTGCATCTAAATCTTTTAAGGGGGTGAGAGGGATTACTTTATCCTATCCTAGGTATTCCTTAAAGAGGTGGGGTTTCAGGTGTCTCCGGAAGGTGGTGATTGACTCCGCTGTCCTGGCGTCGTGAGGGAGTTTGTTCCACCATTGGGGGGCCAGAGCAGCGAACAGTTTTGACTGGGCTGAGCGGGAACTGTACTTCCTCAGTGGTAGGGAGGCGAGCAGGCCAGAGGTGGATGAACGCAGTGCCCTTGTTTGGGTGTAGGGCCTGATCAGAGCCTGGAGGTACTGAGGTGCCGTTCCCCTCACAGCTCCGTAGGCAAGCACCATGGTCTTGTAGCGGATGCGAGCTTCAACTGGAAGCCAGTGGAGGGAGCGGAGGAGCGGGGTGACGTGAGAGAACTTGGGAAGGTTGAACACCAGACGGGCTGCGGCGTTCTGGATGAGTTGTAGGGGTTTAATGGCACAGGCAGGGAGCCCAGCCAACAGCGAGTTGCAGTAATCCAGACGGGAGATGACAAGTGCCTGGATTAGGACCTGCGCCGCTTCCTGTGTGAGGCAGGGTCGTACTCTGCGGATGTTGTAGAGCATGAACCTACAGGAACGGGCCACCGCCTTGATGTTAGTTGAGAACGACAGGGTGTTGTCCAGGATCACGCCAAGGTTCTTAGCGCTCTGGGAGGAGGACACAATGGAGTTGTCAACCGTGATGGCGAGATCATGGAACGGGCAGTCCTTCCCGGGAGGAAGAGCAGCTCCGTCTTGCCGAGGTTCAGCTTGAGGTGGTGATCCGTCATCCACACTGATATGTCTGCCAGACATGCAGAGATGAGATTCGCCACCTGGTCATCAGAAGGGGGAAAGGAGAAGATTAATTGTGTGTCGTCTGCATAGCAATGATAGGAGAGACCATGTGAGGTTATGACAGAGCCAAGTGACTTGGTGTATAGCGAGAATAGGAGAGGGCCTAGAACAGAGCCCTGGGGGACACCAGTGGTGAGAGCACGTGGTGTGGAGACGGATTCTCGCCACGCCACCTGGTAGGAGCGACCTGTCAGGTAGGACGCAATCAAGCGTGGGCCGCGCCGGAGATGCCCAACTCGGAGAGGGTGGAGAGGAGGATCTGATGGTTCACAGTATCGAAGGCAGCCGATAGGTCTAGAAGGATGAGAGCAGAGGAGAGAGAGTTAGCTTTAGCAGTGCGGAGCGCCTCCGTGATACAGAGAAGAGCAGTCTCAGTTGAATGACTAGTCTTGAAACCTGACTGATTTGGATCAAGAAGGTCATTCTGAGAGAGATAGCGGAGAGCTGGCCAAGGACGGCACGTTCAAGAGTTTTGGAGAGAAAAGAAAGAAGGGATACTGGTCTGTAGTTGTTGACATCGGAGGGATCGAGTGTAGGTTTTTTCAGAAGGGTGCAACTCTCGCTCTCTTGAAGACGGAAGGGACGTAGCCAGCGGTCAGGGATGAGTTGATGAGCGAGGTGAGGTAAGGGAGAAGGTCTCCGGAAATGGTCTGGAGAAGAGAGGAGGGGATATGGTCAAGCGGGCAGGTTGTTGGGCAGCCGGCCGTCACAAGACACGAGATTTCATCTGGAGAGAAAGGGGAGAAAGAGGTCAGAGCACAGGGTAGGGCAGTGTGAGCAGAACCAGCGGTGTCGTTTGACTTAGCAAACGAGGATCGGATGTCGTCGACCTTCTTTTCAAAATGGTTGACGAAGTCATCTGCAGAGAGGGAGGAGGGGGAGGGGAGGAGGATTCAGGAGGGAGGAGAAGGTTGCAAAGAGCTTCCTAGGGTTAGAGGCAGATGCTTGGAATTTAGAGTGGTAGAAAGTGGCTTTAGCAGCAGAGAGAGAAGAGAAAATGTAGAGAGGAGGGAGTGAAAGGATGTCAGGTCCGCAGGGGAGGCGAGTTTTCCTCCATTTCCGCTCGGCTGCCCGGAGCCCTGTTCTGTGAGCTCGCAATGAGTCGTCGAGCCACGGAGCGGGAGGGGAGGGCCGAGCCGGCCTGGAGGATAGGGGACATAGAGAGTCAAAGGATGCAGAAAGGGAGGAGAGGAGGGTTGAGGAGGCAGAATCAGGAGATAGGTTGGAGAAGGTTTGAGCAGAGGGAAGAGATGATAGGATGGAAGAGGAGAGAGTAGCGGGGAGAGAGCGAAGGTTGGGACGGCGCGATACCATCCGAGTAGGGGCAGTGTGGGAAGTGTTGGATGAGAGCGAGAGGGAAAAGGATACAAGGTAGTGGTCGGAGACTTGGAGGGGAGTTGCAATGAGGTTAGTGGAAGAACAGCATCTAGTAAAGATGAGGTCGAGCGTATTTCCTGCCTTGTGAGTAGGGGGAAGGTGAGAGGGTGAGGTCAAAAGAGGAGAGGAGTGGAAAGAAGGAGGCAGAGAGGAATGAGTCAAAGGTAGACGTGGGGAGGTTAAAGTCGCCCAGAACTGTGAGAGGTGAGCCGTCCTCAGGAAAGGAGCTTATCAAGACATCAAGCTCATTGATGAACTCTCCGAGGAACCTGGAGGGCGATAAATGATAAGGATGTTAAGCTTGAAAGGGCTGGTAACTGTGACAGCATGGAATTCAAAGGAGGCGATAGACAGATGGGTAAGGGGAGAAAGAGAGAATGACCACTTGGAAGAGATGAGGATCCCGGTGCCACCACCCCGCTGACCAGAAGCTCTCGGGGTGTGCGAGAACACGTGGGCAGACGAAGAGAGAGCAGTAGGAGTAGCAGTGTTGTCTGTGGTGATCCATGTTTCCGTCAGTGCCAAGAAGTCGAGGACTGGAGGGAGGCATAGGCTGAGATGAACTCTGCCTTGTTGGCCGCAGATCGGCAGTTCCAGAGGCTACCGGAGACCTGGAACTCCACGTGGGTCGTGCGCGCTGGGACCACCAGATTAGGGTGGCGCGCCACGCGGTGTGGAGCGTTTGTATGGTCTGTGCAGAGAGGAGAGAACAGGGATAGACAGACACATAGTTGACAGGCTACAGAAGAGGCTACGCTAATGCAAAGGAGATTGGAATGACAAGTGGACTACACGTCTCAAGTGTTCAGAAAGTTAAGCTTACGTAGCAAGAATCTTATTGACTAAAATGATTAAAATGATACAGTACTGCTGAAGTAGGCTAGCTGGCAGAGGCTGCGTTGTTGACTATGTAGGCTAGCTGGCATTGGCTGCGTTGTTGACACTACACTAATCAAGTCGTTCCGTTGAGTGTAATAGTTTCTACTGTGCTGCTATTCGGGGCTAGCTGGCTAGCTAGCAGTGTTGATTACGTTACGTTGCGTTAAAAGAACGACAATAGCTGGCTAGCTAACCTAGGAAATCGCTCTAGACTACACAATTATCTTTGATACAAAGACGGCTATGTAGCTAGCTATGTAGCTAGCTATGATCAAACAAATCAAGCCGTTGTACTGTAATGAAATGAAATGAAAAATGTGATACTACCTGTGGAGCGAAGCGAAATGCGACCGGATTGTTGAGTGCAGAAGTTCTGTTCGGTAGACGTTGGCTAGCTGTTGGCTAGCTAGCAGAGTCTCCTACGTTAAGGACGACAAATAGCTGGCTAGCTAACCTCGGTAAATTAAGATAATCACTCTAAAACTACACACTCTAAACTACACAATTATCTTGGATATGAAGACAGCAAAGACAACTATGTAGCTAGCTAACACTACACTAATCAAGTCGTTCAGTTGAGTGTAATAGTTGTGCTGCTAATCGGTAGACGGTGGACTAGCTAACGGTGGACGTTAGCTAGCTGGCTAGCTGCAGGGCAGTGTAGACTGCGTTAGGACGACGAAATACGATAATTACGCAATTATCTATGATACAAAGACGGCTATGTAGCTAGCTAAGAAGAAATTGCTAAGATTAGACAAATCAAACCGTTGTACTATAATGAAATGTAATACTACCTGCGGACCGAGTGCAGATGCGACCGCTCGCTCCAACCCGGAGCTGTAGCTTGTGAGGTATGGAAACACTTTGTTGCTTTTATGAATTTTGTCTTGCTGCTTTTTGTTCTGTCTGTATGCTACGTCTTGCTTGTCCTATGTTACTATGTCTTGCTTGTTCTATGTTGCTATTGTCTATATTGTAATTGTTTTTAATAACCTGCCCAGGGACTGCGGTTGAAAATTAGCCGGCTGGCTAAAACCGGCACTTTTACTGAAACGTTGATTAATGTGCACTGTCCCTGTAAAAATAAAAAATAAACTCAACTCAAACTCACCGGACGTGCTACCTGTCCCAAACATGCTGTTTTCAACTCTCTAGAGACAGCAGGGGTGGTAGAAATACTCTTAATGATCGGCTATGAAAAGCCAACTGACATTTACTCCTGAGGTGCTGACTTGCTGCACCCTCGACAACTACTGTGATTATTATTATTTTACCATGCTGGTCATTTATGAACATTTGAACATCTTGCCCATGTTCTGTTATAATCTCCACCTGGCACAGCCAGAATATGACTGGCCACCCCTCATAGCCTGGTTCCTCTCTAGGTTTATTCCTAGGTTTTGGCCTTTCTATGGAGTTTTTCCTAGCCACCGTGCTTCTACACCTGCATTGCTTGCTGTTTGGGGTTTTAGGCTGGGTTTCTGTACAGCACTGAGATATCAGCTGATGTACGAAGGGCTATATAAATCAATTTGATTTGATCCTGACTCGTCTCCCAGTCCCTGCCGCTGAAAAACATCCCCACAGCCCAATGCTGCCACCACCATGCTCTGCCATAGGGAGGGTGCCAGGTTTCCTCCAGACGTGATGCTTGGCATTCAGGCCAAATTGTTCAATCTTTGTTTCATCAAACCAGACAATCTTGTTTCTCATGGTCTGAGAGTGTAGAAACGCCCATGGAGTTGGTGGAATCATGGCCACTTGTGCAGCTGGATCAGGGGCACTTTAATTAGGTCAGGTGGAAATGTCCAACAGATTTCAACTCATTAAAGGAGGAAATCGCCACCGCCCGAACTTGCTGCTTTCTCTTCCTCAACTGCATCCACGTCAGTCCACCGAATCAGTTCAGATGAAAAGTAACAATCGGTTGTGATCGGGAGAGCAGGCCACCAGTTATTGTTTATAGATATTACCACGGAGTCCAACTTGGAGTGCACGCTTCAAAGCTATTGTGTTATGTCAATGGACAATGATCACGGCCCTACAGATAAATCACAGGCCAATTATGTCAATGATATATGGTTAAAATGTAATGAAATGACATGTAAACATGAAGACAAACGTGGAAGGTTGAAATATGAAACAATTATTATTTGCTGAATTGATCAATTCTGATATCAAACTGATGGAGATTATAGATTGAATAACTGATCGATTTATTTGCATTTTCAATTTCATGATTATGACGAATGGTTATGATCCTAAATGACTCCATTCAGCTTCAAATTGAATTCCTATGGAACCTTATTTCTGAATTACCTCTTTCTGTTAATAATGAGAATGATTGTTACGATTTTGACTTTCTGATTTTAATTTAATTGGATACATGTTATTCTGTTTCCTTTGTTATGCAGCACAGACAAACTACCCAGAAAATATACCACTTTGTGGTTAAAGGAATTCCTGAATCAGTCTCATCCATTTCTCTGTCACCTGACCCATGACCACCTGTTCACCTTCAATATTGTCAGTCATCCTACCTGTCCAGCTTCCCAAACAGATTCCAATAATCTTTCAGAGAGTCTTTAGGTGCCTTTTGGTAAACTACAAGCGGCTGTCATGTGCCTTTTACTGAATAGTTGTTTCCGTCTGGCCACTACCATAAAGGCCTGATTGGTGGAGTGATGCAGAAATTGTTGTCCTTCTGGAAGGTTCTCCCATCTCCACAGAGGAACTCTGGAGCTCTGTCAGAGTGACCATCGGGTTCTTGGTCACCTACCTGACCAATGCCGTTCTCCCCTGATTGCTCAGTTTGGCCGGGCAGCCTGCTCTAGGAAGAGTCTTGGTGGTTCTAAACTTCTTCCATTTAAGAATGATGGAGGCCACTGCGTTCTTGGGGACCTTCAATGCAGCAAAAATGTTTTAGTAGTTCTGTGCCTCGACACAATCCTGTCTCGGAGCTCTACTGACAATTATTTCGACCTCATGGCTTGGGTTTTGCTCTGACATGCACAGTCAACTGTGGGACATTATATAGACAGGTATGTACCTTAATTAACAAATCATGGCCAATCAATAACATTTACCACAGGTGGACTCCAATAAAGTTGTAGAAACCTCTCAAGGATGATCAATAGAAACAGGATGCACCGGCGCTCAACTTCGAGTCTCATAGCAAAGGGTCTGAATACTTATGTAGATAAGGTATGTTTTTATTTTTAATACATTTTCAAAAACGTCAAACAACCTGTTTTGGCATTGTCATTATGGGGTATAGTGTGTAGATGGCTGAGGACGAAAATGTCTTTAATCCATTTTAGAATAAGCTTCTAGCGTAACAAAATCTGGAAAAAAGTCAAGGGGTCTAAATACTTTCCGAAGGCACAGTAGTTGTCTGACTACTTCGGGATGGAACTGTCTACCATGCCATGGAATACAAAGTAAGCATAATGGTGTGATGTAACTAAGCTTTTATTTATTGAACTGAGGTTCTTTTTCATTTTTTCATAAATAGGCAAAAGCCCAATGACTTTCCTGCTAATTTGCTCCTTTAGATGGGTCTCAAGGTAAGCGAAAGGCCGTAATTACTAGGCTATTTTACTTTACGTTAGCAATTTTTTTTTTTTTTAACAAGTCCAATAGCTCAAATGAAAGATAAACACCTTGTTCATCTAGCCAGCAAGTCAGATTTCTAAAATGTTTTACGGCGAAAACATAGCACATATTTACGTCAAACCACCACCAAAGACACAGCTAATTTGAATAGCCATGTTGAACAAAAGATGCAATCAACAAACGCAGGATTAAAAGAAAAATAATTCACTAACCTTTTGAAAATCTTCATCAGATGACAGTAATATAACATGTTACACAGTACATTTATGTTTTTTTCAATAATATGCCATTTATATCCATAAATCTCTGTTTACAATGACGCCATGTTCAAAAAATGCTACTCAAATGTCCGGAGAAATGATGATAGCTCCGCCAGATAACGTCAGATAACAAGCAATACACATCATAAACTTTGACTAAATATACATGTTCTACATATAGTTAGAAAGATACACTGCTTCTTAATGCAACCGCTGTGTTACATTTATTTTTAACGTTACAGAATTCGTTCACTAGGCAATACTATGAGACGGCGCTCAGACATTAGCAATAGGTCTCCGCTTGGTTGGAGTCCACAGAAACACAAAATTACCACATAAATATTCCCTTACCTTTGATGTTCTTCGATCAGAAGTCGTGGAAGGAGTCATACTTACCAAAAACTGCATTTGGCTTTCAAGTCTGTGTCTTTGGGTTATCAAACGCGACAAATTCCGTCTGAAATGCAGCCAAAATTCTAGGGGTTGCGCATCAAAACTTCAAAATTACATATTATATGTCGACTAAACTGGTCAAACTAAGTGCAGAATCAAGCTTTAGGATGTTTTAAACTTGCAAAACAATTCTCAGCTCGACAAACTGACATCGTTTGGTGAATCCTGGAACAAAGAGAGCTCCAGACGCGACGCGCGCATGATAGTACATGTATTTTCGCGTGACCCGAAGGTTTTAGCCCGCCAAAGGGTGAGGGGGCGCGCGATTTTCACAATGAAACGCCCCATTGAAAGGAGACATCGCGCTGAAGAGATAGAAACTGTTCCCAGATCCGTAGCTGGTTGGGAAGGTTGGGGCGATGACGTCAAAGTTGGCCCAACTTTCTTGATGACAAGAGAGAGTTTGGGAGAATGGCTGCCCTGAGAGTTCTGCTTTACATACAGACGTAATTTGAACGGTTTTAGAAGCTTTAGAGTGTTTTCTATTCAATAATTATTATTATATGCATATATTAGCAATTTTGGACAGATTTTTTTTCTGTTTACTATGGGCACGCAATTCCTCCAAAGGGGGCAGTATTCTGCCTAGCTCTAACTGGTTTTAATATAGGTTAGGCCACAGTTGAAGTCAGAATTTTATATACACCTTAGCCCAATACATTTAAACTCAGTTTTTCACAATTCCTGACATTTAATCCTAGTAAAAATTCCCTGTGTTCGGGAATTTTATCACTACTTTATTTTAAGAATGTGAAATGTCAGAATAATAGTAGAGAGAATTATTTATTTCAGCTTTTATTTCTTTCATCACATTCCCAGTGGTTCAGAAGTTTATATACACTCAATTAGTATTTGGTAGCATTGCCTTTTAAATTGTTTAACTTGGGTCAAATGTTTCAGGTAGCCTTCCACAAGCTTCCCACAATAAGTTGCGTGAATTATGGCCCATTCCTCCTGACAGAGCTTGTGTAACTGAGTCAGGTTTGTAGGCCTCCTTGATCGCACATGCTTTTTCAGTTCTGCCCACAAATGTTCTATAGGATTGAGGTCAGGGCTTTGTGATGGCCACTCCAATACCTTGACTTTGTTGTCCTATAGCCATTTTGCCACAACTTTGGAAGTATGCTTGGGGTTGTTGTCCATTTGGAAGACCCATTATGGAGCAGTGGCTTCTTCCTTGCTGAGCGGCCTGCTCTACTTTGATTGTGACGTTGTTTGACCCTGACTTTTAACATCTATTCAATAAAATATACACCACTATTGGTTGTTGATCTGGGGAGACTGTCTCTCCTCTTAATATTTGGTGTTAGTGGTGGGATTTGCTGCCTTTGAGACAGACACTGTAAGCCACTTGATACAGTGGCTTGCAAAAGTATTCACCCCCCTTGGCATTTTTCCTTTTTCGTTGCCTTACAACCTGCAATTAAAATAGATTTTGGGGGGGTTTGTATCATTTGATTTTACAACATGCCTACCACTTTGAAGACGCAAAATATTTTTTCTTGTGAAACAAACAAGAAATAAGAAAAAATACTGAAAACTTGAGCATGATTAACTATTCACCCCTCAAAGTCAATCATTTGTAGAGCCACCATGTGTAGCAACTACAGCTGCAAGTCTCTTGGGGTATGTCTCTAGAAGCGTGGCACATCTAGCCACTGGGATTTTTGCCCAATCTTCAAGGCAAGACTGCTCCAGCTCTTTCAAGTTGAATGGGTTCTGCTGGTGTACATACCACAGATTCTCAATTGGATTGAGGTCTGGGCTTTGACTAGACCATTCCAAGAAATGTAAATGTTTCCCCTTAAACCACTCGAGTGTTGCTTTAGCAGTATGCTTACGGTCATTGTCCTGCTGAAGGTGAACCTCCGTCCCAGTCTCAAATCTCGAGAAGACTGAAACAGGTTTCCTCAAGAATTTCCCTGTATTTAGCACAATCCATCATTCCTTCCCTTCTGACCAGTTTCCCAGTCCCTGCAAAATGCCACCACCATGCTTCACTGTGGGGATGGTATTCGTGGGGTGATGAGGTGTTGGGTTGGCGCCAGACATAGCGTTTTCCTTGATGGCCAAAAAGTTCAATTTTAGTCTCATCTGACCACAGTACCTTCTTCCATATGTATGGGGAGTCTCCCACATGCCATCTAGCGAACACCAAATGGGTTTGCTTCTTTTTTTCTTTAAGCAATGGCTTTTTCTAGCCACTCTAACATAAACCCCAGCTCTGTGGAGTGTACAGCTTAAAGTGGTCCTATGGACAGATACAAGGCAGCAACACGACAACTAGAGGTCGACCGATCATGATTTTTCAACGCCGATACCGATTATTGGAGGACCAAAAAAAAAAAGCTTAATCAGTCAATTATTTATTTTTTTACATTTATTTGTAATAATGACAATTACAACAATACTGAATTAACACTTAACTTAATATAATATATCAATAAAATCAATTTAGCCTCAAATAAATGATGAAACATGTTCAATTTTAAATAATGCAAAAACAAAGTGTTGAAGAAGAAAATAAAAGTGCAATAAATGACAAAAATATATCATTCAAAGCCTCAACTGTCAGTAAAATAATCCATGATTGAGTCTTTGAATTAAGATATTGAGATAACACTGTTGTGGTTAAGGGTAACTACCTACAGGCAGCAATACAGGCCGAAATTGTGGAGTCCAAGCCTCGGCAACGTCTCAGACGAGGACTAACAAATTGGCGACGGGATAAAAATGCCAGAAAGCTTTCGCCAAAAGGGGGACTGGGTGGTTGGGGTATGTGTAAGGGGGTGGCAGAAAATGTGGAGAAAAAGGAGTCACCCTAGTCTCGCTTTCAAGCGAGTGGAACAAATGCCATTTCTGACTACAGCGCTTGCGCATCAGCCTGCCTGGCATGGCGTTACTCAAATTTTCTTGGCTTCCTTTTTCTGCTCAATAAAGCGCTGAATAAGTGCAGTCTTCCAGCTGAAAGACCCGGGAGCTCTGCAAACAAAACATGCCCTGGGGGAGCAGAGGGTGAATGTCTCCCTGTATGTGTAAAGGGTAGATTTAATTTGTATCATAAATAGCCAGTTTCCGTGGTCAGTGGATGGGCTTAACACGAGCGACAAGAGGAATGGAAATGGCCCTAAATCATGCAGAACATATTGATTGTCAGTTGTAGGGGCCGTATGCCACGCAAGGGTCACTACAGCTCGGGATCACTTTGATTGCATCAGCGCAAATTGGACAAATTGGGATGGGGTGCAGGCGCAGCATTGGGGCAGCCTGTTGACCTAGCATCGAGTGGAGATAGACACACACCACGCATACACAGTTCTCGAAAAAGCAACAGGGCTGTCATTTGGCGACAAGGCCTTGTAAAATTGAACAACCGATGTATCTACTTGGGCTTGTAGACCTTATGACAGGCATTGTGATACAACCAATGTATCACCAATGTAACAGAAGAGTCTTCGCCTTTAAAAGACTAGGCCTAGTGTTTTTGGCATTGACACACACACACACAGATGCAGACCGACACGCACACATCATGCTGCCAACACATAAAGCCACAAAGATGCATATACGCTAACACAGACAATAATATACACCATATACACAACCTCCCCATCTGTACACCTGATATAGTACAGCAGATGAGTGAACAAAGGGAGAGAGAAGAGAGATCCCATGCTAACTGCATCTTGAAAAATCGCTCCATTGATGTGAATTGTGGTCCGTAGTGTGAGCAGCAAATGTTAAAATACTCCTCAGCCACACATGCAACCAATGGAAAGATTGAGTTTCCCAGCAATCACGGTCGAGACTAAATAAAAAATAACAATTCAAAAGGCCTAGTTGCAGCCGTGCAGTATAACCAACAGAACTCACCCTCATAGAGAAATGTCACAATACCGACTTTTATCATCGTGGTTCTAACTGTCGCTTGTTGTTTACACGGCTGCCTGATCTACTGTCTGCTGAGGCAGCGATGCCAGTTACGCTCTTATATTGTTTCTACCCACCTTTCTCTATTTCATTCTCCCTCTCTCCCTGTTTTGCTTTCTCACTCTCCATTCTCTATTTCTCTCTCCCACTCTTCTACACTCTCTCTTCCACATTCTCTCACACTGTCCCGCCCTCCCACTCTCCCTTCTCCAACTACACTATAGTTATTCAACGTTCCAATATCCATACTAGCATGCCACTTGCAAACCTAATACATGACCAATACATTGCTTCACTCTACGAGGTATGTTAGAGTGGATATTAGAACAGTGCCTTATTAGTCTCTTGAGCAAATGTGGCCTCCATCTCCTGTAAATGAATGGGAATAAAGCGGTCCTATGTAGCGAAAGGCAGTGGCTGATTCAGGTGTGTGTGTGTGTGGAGGGCAAGTCCTACTCAGGATATAACAAGATGGACAAGGACAAAGAAAGGAGTGAGGGAGAGAAAGAGAGAACAAGAGGGAGAAAGAGAAATGGTAATAGTAAGAATGTAAAGGGAGAAAGAGGCGAATCAAAAGAGGAGGCATGTTTGGTAGGTGGTTTGAGGTTTGACAAGAATAGGGGAATTCTCATTGTTCTGTAAGAAGTAGTAAGAATAAGTGAGAAGATGTCCGGCGTTTGACCAGGCGTTTCTATGTTACTAGCGTAAATCCCTAACATTAAACATAGCCTGGTATCGGATGCTTTGCTAGCATCATTGCAATCACTAATTAGGTCTAATGCAAAAATGCGTGACAATTAGTTGCAATGGGAAGGAAATTCGGTCAAAACTGTTATTTACTCAAAGACCTTGTGGTTTGAGGGGGCATGATTGGGATGGGAGGCGGTCTAGCCCTGTTCATAGTGGTGAATGTTTCATGTTTACAACCTACCGTAACCTATTTTACACAAGTGGCATGCGCCAACCACAGTAGAGTTTTCTGTGATGACGCAGTCCAGTCAGAGTGAGAGAAAGGTGAACAACACTGGAAAAAGTATCAGTATAGGCTATAAGTTAACGTGCTGACATCGCTAAAAATGAAGCCCATTACATTTTATTTTAAGCGAAAAAGAGACGAGGAGAAAGAGGAATCCAGCAAGGGGGATTCGCAAGTTTCAACTAATGACGCCTCTTCACAAGGTTTACCTGAGGCGGCTAACGTTGACATGGCAGCTAACATTAGGGATGCTGAGAACGTTAGCGACGCCGCTGAGAATAACGTTAGCGACGCCGCTGAGAACAACGTTAGCGACGCCGCTGAGAATAACGTTAGCGACGCCGCTGAGAACAACGTTAGCGACGCCGCTGAGAATAACGTTAGCGACGCCGCTGAGAATAACGTTAGTGACGCCGCTGAGAATAACGTTAGCGACGCCGCTGAGAACAACGTTAGCGGAGCTGCTGAGAATAACGTTAGCGACGCCGCTGAGAATAACATTAGCGGAGCTGCTGATAATAACGTTAGCGACGCCGCTGAGAACAACGTTAGCGGAGCTGCTGAGAATAACGTTAGCGACGCCACTGAGAACAACGTTAGCGACGCCGCTGAGAATAACGTTAGCGACGCCGCTGAGAATAACGTTAGCGACGCCGCTGAGAATAACGTTAGCGGAGCTGCTGAGAATAACGTTAGCGGAGCTGCTGAGAATAATGTTAGCGGAGCTGCTGAGAATAACGTTAGCGACACCGCTGAGAACAACGTTAGCGGAGCTGCTGAGAATAACGTTAGCGACGCCGCTGAGAATAACGTTAGCGACGCCGCTGAGAATAACGTTAGCGGAGCTGCTGAGAATAACGTTAGCGACGCCGCTGAGAATAACGTTAGCGGAGCTGCTGAGAATAACGTTAGCGACGCAGCTGAGAATAACGTTAGCGACGCCGCTGAGAACAACGTTAGCGAAGCTTCCGAGAACAACGTTAGCGAAGCTGCTGAGAACAACGTTAGCGAAGCTTCTGAGAACAACGTTAGCGAAGCTTCTGAGAACAACGTTAGCGAAGCTTCTGAGAACAACGTTAGCGAAGCTTCCGAGAACAACGTTAGCGAAGCTTCCAAGAACAACGTTAGCGAAGCTTCTGAGAACAACGTTAGCGAAGCTTCCGAGAACAACGTTAGCGAAGCTTCTGAGAACAACGTTAGCGAAGCTTCCGAGAACAACGTTAGCGAAGCTTCTGAGACCCCCACTGTCACTAACATCCACTGTAGCCGGCGGAGGGAGAAGATATAGATTCAATGCCAATTGGTTCAAAATGTTCCCATGGCTAGAGTTTGAAAACAACATCATGTTCTGCAAATATTGTAGAGGGCAGAGATAGGAGGGCAACTCGTCCTTCATGTCAGGAAACCCACATCTGAAAAGAGAACATCTCGCAGCGGCAGAGATCTCCTGTTGAGACAGGAGACACCATAAAGCACGGTGTCAGCAGCCTTGAGGAAGCAAGTGCTGCTGTCTGAGGAGGAAAAGAGGCAGCTGAAAATAAAGATAAACATCGCATTCCTTGCGAAAGAAGAAGAACCTTTCGTCAAATTTGGGCCGATTATCAGACTCCACCACAAAAACGGAGTTCACATTAATCCCACATACAACAATGATGTAAGATGTGCGGGGATGATTAGTCAGGTTTCTAACATGAGAGAGCCTGTCAGCGAAGCTGAAAGCCGAGAATTATCTTGCCGTTGTAATAGACGGAGACACTGATATATCCAACATCGAATGCGAGATTGTCTACGTGCGCTTGTTGGAGGATGGGAAGCCAGTCAATCTCCTGGTCGGACAACAGACCCTTGAGCACTCCCATGCCATTAGTAAGTTGTTTCTCTTTATAGGCTTTATTCTTGTGTCAAGTTTAATTATTATTCGTAATATTATTCGTAATTTAGCTTGTCCGAAATACTTTTGTATAATTGTTATTTTATGTTGTCATTCGAAGTGTTTTTGGATGCAACCAAGGCTACATTTCGTGCTGTTTGCCAAGAGGAGGATGGAGGGTCATGGATGAAGAAGTTCATCTCCTTCAGGGGCAGATGGTGCCTCCATGGGGGAGTGATTGCCCACCTGAGAGAGGCAGGGGGGCATATAATCACAATCCACTGTATGCCACATAGGTTTGTAACTGATCAATTCTCTATGATTTAGTTTTATTTGCTAGCAGAGAATGTTAAACAATACTCTGTGTGTCTGTGTGCGTGCGCTAAGTGCTGGAATGGTAAATAACACAGAATTATTGTTTATTGTTTTCTGTTGGCACAAGAGACAGGAGACGGTGAATTGATTGGAAGATTCTGTTCTGACTTTAACAGGCTAGAGCTGGCGATACTGACCATTCAGAAGAAAGAGCCAAAGGTGTCTGTCGTGTATGATCTTCTGAATCTGATATGGAAGACGTATCACTTCAGTGGAAAATCCAAACGAGAGCTCTATGTTCTCGGGCTCGGTGTGGATTTTTGCGCTCCGTCAAGGGAACTCTCTGGATCCCCCATGTCCACAGAGCCCTCTGTGTTCCTGCAGCATGGACAAGACAAGGACCGTGTCACTGACGAAGGCCAGCACTCCGTTATTCTGCAGCACATAGAGCACCTGGCCG
This sequence comes from Oncorhynchus nerka, assembly GCF_034236695.1. Taxonomy (NCBI): domain Eukaryota; kingdom Metazoa; phylum Chordata; class Actinopteri; order Salmoniformes; family Salmonidae; genus Oncorhynchus; species Oncorhynchus nerka. The sequence goes on along the minus strand of NC_088414.1, from coordinate 1,329,158 downwards.
TAGCCTCAACAACAGCGGAAGTTCAAGGCAAAGAAGTTAAACACAGGAAATGTAATACCGCACTAGTTTTAAAAAATTGGTTCAAGACTAAAATGAACTTTCAGAATCAAGTAATTGACAGGTGACAGTTTATCTACTCACTACTTAACAGACAAAGTGGGAAATGGAGAATGCACTCTTGTGTATTCTGCCATTTTCTCTCAGACATATTTGAGGAGCTAACCTCACTTAGCCTCACCCTGCAAAGGAATAACCTGATCCTCCCCCAAGCCATATCAGAGTTGAGGAAGACAGTGACCAGACTGGAAGCACTAAAGCTTCGGGCAAAGGCAGAAGGCATGCTGGAGATGATCCAGACCATGCTTTCTCAGCAACAGGGTGATGATGAGAGGAGATCCCAGGTGTGTTAGGATGAGAGCTTGTTAGGGTGTAAAAGAAATCACTGATTAAAATCGATGATTACGACAGATTCTCAGTGTGAGAATCAATAATTTGTTGCCCAATAGAATGATTGGAGGATAAGGAGGGAAATGCAGTGAAGTCTTTTAAAAAATTAAGGGAGAAAGAACAAATGGCCAGACATTTCATTGTGTGTTGGTGTGTCTCTCTCTCTGTGTGAGTGTGTCATTTCTGTTAAAGGGAATAACACTGAAGGGGAAACTGAAAGGCGTCACGGACCTTACCAATCCCCAGCTGAAACAGAACATGGAGGCAGCCATCAACATCAGCGTGGATGATCTCAAAGGTTTGGTGGTTTGCTGAAGGATGAGGGTGTCCAGACTATAGGTCGACCGATTATGATTTTTCAGCGCCGATACCGATTATTGGAGGCCCAAAAAGGCCGACACCGATTAATAGGCCGATTCTTTATATTTTTATTTGTAATAATGATAATTACAACAATATTGAATTAACACTTATTTTTAACTTAATATAAAACATAAATAAAATCAATTTAGCCTCAAATAAATAATGAAACATGTTCAATTTGGTTTAAATAATGCAAAAACAAAGTGTTGGAGAAGAAAGTAATATGTGCCATGTAAAATATGTGCCATGTAAAAAAGCTAACGTTTAAGTTCCTTGCTCAGAACATATGAAAGTTGGTGGTTCCTTTTAACATGAGACTTCAATATTCCAAGGTAAGAGGTTTTAGGTTGTAGTTAATATAGTATTTATAGGACTATTTCTCTCTATACCATATGTATTTCATATACCTTTGACTATTGGATGTTCTTATAGGCACTTTAGTATTGCCAGTGTAACAGTTTAGCTTCCGTCCCCCTCCTCGCCCCTACCTGGGCTCGAACCAGGAACACATAGACAACAGCCACACTCGAAGCATCGTTACCCATCGCTCCACAAAAACTGTGGCCCTTGCAGCATAAGGGGAATAACTATTCCAAATCTAAAAGGGAGTGACGTTTGAAACAGTATTAGCGCACACCCAGCTAACTAGCTAGCCATTTCACATTGGTTACACCAGCCATTAGGCTGATAGGCTTGAAGTCATAAACAGTGCTGTGCTTGTGAAGAGCTGCTGGCAAAACGCACGAAAGTGCTGTTTGAATGAAGGCTTACGAGCCTGCTGCTGCTCAGTCAGACTGCTCTATCAAATCAGACTTAATTATAACATATTAACACACAGAAATACGAGCCTTTGGTCATTATTATGATCGAATCCGGAATTTCGAAAACAAAACGTTTATTATTTCAGTGAAATACGGAACCGTTCGGTATTTTATCTAAGGTGGCATCTCTAAGGTGGCATCTAGGTGGCATCCCTAAGTCTAAATATTCTTGCTACATTGCACAACCTTCAATGTATGTCATAATTACGTAAAATTCTGGCAAATTAGTTCGCAATGAGCCAGGCAGCCCAAAATGTTGTATATACCCTGACTCTACGTGCAATGAACGCAAGAGAAATGACACAATTTCCCCTGGTTAATATTGCCTGCTAAACTGGATCAGTAGTTATAACTAGTGAATATGATTGATTGTTTTTTATCAGATAAGTTTAACGCTAGCTAGCAATTTGCCTTGGCTTCTACTACGTTCGCGTAACAGGCAGGCTACTTGTGGAGTGCAATGGTTAGAGCGTTGGACTAGTTAACTGTGAGGTTTCGGCCATTCCGATTAATCGGTCGACCTCTAGTCCAGACCCCAGTGGAGTCTTTCAGAGTGCTCAACCCTGACACCTGGCCAGAAGACCAGGCCAGCCCTCTCACCTTTGGCGATGATGGTGTGGCAGACCTGATGAGGCATTTCAAGGAGCCTCTAAAGAGGTAATCATTTATTTGACACTGCATTGCCATATGAGACAATGTTATGTTTGCATATTTGCAAACTCACTTGCTCTGTTCAATCCTGCAGGTTGGGGTACAACATGGCTGCAATCCAGAATGAGTGGCAGGGGCTGAAAATTCTGGTCAGCCACAAGTCCTACAGTGGCCTGTGGGAGGCCATGTTGACAAAGGACCCCTACAGGCACGATTACAAGGTTGACTAACAGTCCTGAGTGGTTATGTATGGTATCCGTCTATGGTTGGTTTTGATAAATTAATGGTAAGAGTTTAAATGAAATTGAAAGATATCATGTTTTCCCTAGAACATACTGGAGTTGGTGCAGCTTATGCTGGTGCTGCCCATTTTAGCCGCACAGTGTCAGCGAGGCTTCTCTGCGCAGAACCGGATTAAGAACTAGACAAGAAGCCGCCGAAGACCTGATGAGGATCAGCCTGGAGGGGCCTTCTGTCGAGGAGTTGGATCCCACTCCTGCCGTGGACCGCTGGCTGACCTCTAAGCGTGCCAGACGGCCAACATACAAAACCAGCTGGACAACTGATATCCTTTGCGTCTAGAAGGGTCAATGTGTGATTTCGGTGGTATGTGCTGTTGCACAGATGTGTGACCCGTAGTACACGCGCAGTATAAATATGTATGTAATAAACTGTAATAAACATTTTTCACTGTGCTCCTACATTTTTTCATTTAGGAGCACATGTACTCCTTGGGAAAAAGATAGCATAGAGGCCCTGAGTTCTTGTGTGTATTTTCAATATGAAGTATATCAGGACTTGGCAGACAGTGACATTAAAGTGAGTGACTCGTCAGTAGCCTAACAAATTGCATCGGTAAGAGAGCTGTTCATTCGATTATCTGCAGATAATTTACCAAAACATTTTTAGATGGTGAATCCTCTTCACTGCAGGAACAATAGGTAGGCTAGTGGAGAGAGAGCCTCACTCTGGTCCAAAAATATGATAAAAGAATGCAGATTTAATTGTTTTAAAAGCTAATGACATATATGTCTACTGATTTAATCAAAGTGTTGACAATGTAGTAGTCAACTGCTGCTTTCTGTGTAGCAAAACCCATGTTTAACACCTGTGTCATTCTTTATTCCTACCTGTATTGCAGAAAGCTGAGAAAATGTCTCTTAAAAGGAAGCTTGAAGCCAGCACACTCTTACAGGATTCTTTTAAGTGTTTCCTATCAGATTGTACAACAGCTGAAGAAACTAACACTGTAAAAGAATGTGATCAGTGTTATTTCCTGATAGTTGCTGGTTGAAAATACAATCTAGCATAAGGATGTACCACACATAACTTTTCTTAACCTGGAGGGGCAAGTCCCCCATGAACCCCCAGCCCAGAGGAGCCTGGCTTGCTACTTTTCTATTTGGCTGGCTACTCCATGTGATTTTGTAAAACACTGACACACACTAACACCTGATACATCCACCAACCCACAACCACAGACTAACATATTTAAGATGTATTAAACTAGGCAAGTCAATTAAGAACAAATTCTTATTTAGAATGACGGCCGGGCCAATTGTGCACCGCCCTATGGGACTCCCAATCAAGGCCGGTTGTGATATAGCCTGGATTCAAACCAGGGTGCCTGCAGCGCCTTAGACCGCTCCTTCACTTGGGAGCCCATACCCAAACACTCACCAAAAACACACATACAGTCCATTAAAAGCAGTTTCTCTCAGTCAGAGGTTTGTCCCTCCCTCTGGGTCCCTGAGTACAATGGAACAGCTGTGTGTAAACTGATACAGTAAACACAAGTTGCCGTGCTGCACGCCACCACACTGACTTGGTGGCAGGGACATCTGTCTCATGGCCACGCCTATTACTGAACACACACAGAAACACTAAACATATTGCGGACAGGTCACTGCATGCTGATGCATCCCTAGGTCACGAGCACTTGGTCACGTGCAAGAGTCTTGTGACCTCATGTCACTTTCTCGAACTTTCTCTTTCAGCAGCATTTTAAGAAAACGCATGATAATTTTGCCATTTGAATCACGTATAACTTTAGCTGACATGTAGCCTTTGTAGCCAAAGACAGACTACACCCATAATGAGTATGTTTACATGCACACTAATAATTCAATATTAAACTGATTATGGCAGTGGGTTGAGTATGGCATTAGTCATGTAAACACCTTTCTGATAGAGGAAAATATGTTTGAAATGACTAATTATGTATACATTCCAATCAGAAACTGACTAGTCCAAATGCTATAATGTACTGTCCCTCTTGCTCCCTTTCACAATTGTATATAATGTAGTCAGGAAGTTTAGTAACAATGAAGGTCTGTTCCTTAAGTTCATTCAGTTGTACAAATCTCCAGGTGGTGGGAACGGGCCATCTCCAAAATGGTCGGGAATGTTGATTTATGCTGACTGGCCTTGACTTCGTGCTGATAACGCGGAGGCTTGAGAATTAGAGGGGCCCTCTGTTTGTGAAACGGAACGTTTGGAAAACGCTGACGTCATTTTCAGTTTATAACCTGTGGTAATGTGTGTAAGCATTTAGTACTCTCTGGAATTAAACGCTCTTTACCTGGCTTTTAAGACTGGTCTCGATCTACTTCATGCATAATTAATGAACTTACACCTCATTAATGAATAGAAACGAGTGTGAAATTAGTTTTGGCAATTAAAGCATAGAGTAATTTAGAATTTCTCTATCACTTTCTCTGCTTATCTTAATCAGCGTCAGGTCTTAATCGAAGCAAGCATACGCCGATTAAATCACCTGATTATCTGAGCAATCTTTTTTTAATTAATTTGACATGTAAACACCTTAATCAGAGTTCCAGCGGTGTATTTGATCCGTGCATGTGCCAGCACCAGCCGAGTGAGCCTCCCTCTTTAGTGCGAGTGAAGTGTGTTCGGAAAAACTGAACGTGTGCATCTTAGAATTCATTTTTACATACAAAACTTTATGAAGCGGAGCTCCAAATCAAATAGGCTTCCCAAGAATAACATGGTTGCTGTGGTAGAATGTTTCTTTTGATTCTGCATTTATCAAAGTCCCATCAGGTAGCCTGATTTCAGATGTGTCCATGTAAACAGGATTATTAGGGAAATCGCTCTTCTAGCAAAGCATGTAAACACTTTAATGTAACTATTACAGGGGTCTTCAACATTTTGTTATCCCAGGAAACACCCTCCAGACCTGCCAACCTGGAATCATTTTTATGAGTACACCTTCAGCGTGGCAACGGCATCCCCGACCCCATGGCAGCGTGATTGTGACACCCACACTGCTGAAATGACAGGAAAATGCTCCTTTTTTTGCCAAATAATGATGTTGGCAGAAGACTGCCTCAATAGAAATGGTAGGATATAGACCGTTATGGGTTCTTGATAATTAGCTGCTCTTCAGTAGCTAACTAGAAATACATTTACATGTACAATCAGGGCTCCCCCTAGAATTTTCTGACAAAGTGGTGCTGATGTAGACCCTAAGGTTGGGTAGAGGGGAAGTCCGGAGGGGGTCAGTCAACTCCCCCTCAGGAAGTTGGAGCATTTAGCATTTTTGAAAAACCTGTGCCATTTCCTGAAGACTAGTCATAAATGATATCAAACATTGTAGCCAACATAGAAGTTTTGTGATTGATTGTAAATAAAATAGAGGTGGTTTCAATGACACTTTCATATTTTTCAAGGTTAAATTTGGGGGTAATGATTATTCTAATGAATAGGTGTCTTTACGTAGATAGTCTAGTGAAATGTATTTAGTCAGCCACCAATTGTGCAAGATCTCCCACTTATAAAGATGAGAGAGCTCTGTAATTTTCATCATAGGTACACTTCAACTATGACAGACAAAATGAGAAAAACAAAATCCAGAAAATCACATTGTAGGATCATATATTTATTTATTTGCAAACTATGGTGGGAAAAAAGTATTTGGTCACCTACAAACAAGCAAGATTTCTGGCTCTCACAGACCTGTAACTTCTTCTTTAACCAGTTGGATTTAGGGGGCGCTATTTTAATTTTTGGATGAAAAATGTTCCCGTTTTAAACAAGATATTTTGTCACGAAAAGATGCTCGACTATGCATATAATTGACAGCTTTGGAAAGAAGACATTCTGACGTTTCCAAAACTGCAAAGATATTGTCTGTGAGTGCCACAGAACTGATGTTACAGGCAAAAAAATAAAAAAATACAACCAGGAAGTGCCGCATTTTTTGAAACCGCCTCATGCCAATGACTCCTTATATAGCTGTGAATGAGCTACGAATGAGCTTACGTTTTCCACGTTTTCCCCAAGGTGTCTACAGCATTGTGACGACTTTTTAGGCATTTCCCTTGAAGAATGGCTGTAAGGGACCATATATGGCATGTGGTCACATGGTGTCTCCCGCAGAAAATCTTGCGTAAAATACAGAGGTAGCCATTTTTCCAATCGCTTCTTATGAGAAACCAACTGCCTCCACGGATATATTATCGAATATATTTGTTAAAAACACCTTGAGGATGGATCCTAAAAAGATCCTAAACGTTTGCCGTGTTTCTGTCGATATTATGTAGCTCATTTTGAAAAAAGTTTGCCGTTATAGTTGTAGCATTTTTTGGTCGATTTCTCATACTTTGAAAACCTGAGATGACAGTGTTGTTAACAAAAGACTAAGCTTGTGTTTGAATATATTTATTTCATTTCATTTGCGATTTTCATGAATAGGGGTATTTATGTCCGTTGCGTTATGCTAATGCATTTGAGGCTATGATTACGCTCCCGGATACGGGTTTGCTCGTCGCAAAAGGTTAAGAGGCTACTCTGTCCTCCACTCGTTACCTGTATGAATGGCACCTGTTTGAACTTGTTATCAGTATAAAAGACACCTGTCCACAACTTCAAACAGTCACACTCCAAACTCCACTATGACCAAGACCAAAGAGCTGTCAAAGGACACCAGAAACAAAATTGTAGACCTGCACCAGGCTGGGAAGACTGAATCTGCAATAGGTAAGCAGCTTGGTTTGAAGAAATCAACTGTGGGAGCAATTATTAGGAAATGGAAGACATACAAAACCACTGATAATCTCCCTCGATCTGGGGCTCCACGCAAGATCTCACCCCGTAGGGTCAAAATGATCACAAGAATGGTGAGCAAAAATCCCAGAACCACACGGGGGGACCTAGTGAATGACCTGCAGAGAGCTGGGACCAAAGTAACAAAGCCTACCATCAGTAACACACTACGCCGCCAGGCAGACGTGTCCCACTGCTTAAGCCAGTACATGTCCAGGCCCGTCTGAAGTTTGCTAGAGAGCATTTGGATGATCCAGAAGAAGATTGAGAGAATGTCATATGGTCAGATGAAACCAAAATGTAACTTTTTGGTAAAAACTCAACTCGTCGTGTTTGGAGGACAAAGAATGCTGAGTTGCATCCAAAGAACACCATACCTACTGTGAAACATGGGGGTGGAAACATCATGCTTTGGGGATAAGGACGACTGATCCATGTAAAGGAAAGAATGAATGGGGCCATGTATCGTGAGATTTTGAGTGAAAACCTCCTTCCATCAGCAAGGGCATTGAAGATGAAACGTGGCTGCGTCTTTCAGCATGACAATGATCCCAAACACACCGCCCGGGCAACGAAGGAGTGGCTTCGTAAGAAGCATTTCAAGGTCCTGGAGTGGCCTAGCCAGTCTCCAGATCTCAACCCCATAGAGAATCTTTGGAGGGAGTTGAAAGTTCGTGTTGCCCAGCAACAGCCCCAAAACATCACTGCTCTAGAGGAGATCTGCATGGAGGAAAGGGCCAAAATACCAGCAATAGTGTGTGAAAACCTTGTGAAGACTTACAGTTAACGTTGACCTCTTGTCATTGCCAACAAAGGGTATATAACAAAGTATTGAGATAAACTTTTGTTATTGACCAAATACTTATTTTCCACCATAATTTGCAAATAAATTCATTAAAAATCCTACAATGTGATTTTCTGGATTTTTTTTCCTCATTTTGTCTGTCATAGTTGAAGTGAACCTATGATGAAAATTACAGGCCTCTCATATTTTTAAGTGGGAGAACTTGCACAATTGGTGGCTGACTAAATACTTTTTTGCCCCACTGTACGATCATTCAGCAGTTTTCTTACATCTTTCTCTGAATACTACAATGGTAAGGCAATTATATCATATGCCAATTACTGTCAGCTTCCAGGGTAGTCATTTTCTTCCCCTCCACATTTTAATAGTAGCAAAATAGAAAAAAGGTTTGGCACACCTCTCATTCACATGGTGTGTGACATTATATGTACATAGTACCCTGTAAAGTGACACAATTGTGACATAACTTTCACAGTGAAGGAAGAAGAGAAAGGAAAGTTTTGTTGAACACAAATTGAACATATAGTACAGTAGGCCTACAGGACAAATAAGAGGGGGAAATAGCCTAGGAATAAGTGTACTTTCATTGATATAATATTTCATAAGAGGCCATAAAATGGTGTTCTGAAAAGCACAGTAAATCTGAAAAACCACAAACTTCATAGTTTTTTTTACATAAGATGCTGATATCTTTGACAGAAAAAAAGGGCATCGGTTGTAAAACGACAGTGGGACACAAAAAAAAGGGGGGACTTTGCATTTCTGTCTTCTGTAACCTCTTTCAACATCTATCCAACATGTTAGCCCAACACATTAGCCCGATACATTTCCGAAATCCTCAAGATGTTTCCTAATTATGCAAAAAATGACAAATGTTAATATCGTATTCACAGGACGCATGACACACGATACACATTTGCGTACACAAAGCTAAAACCATATTTTCAGTTTGCATTTGGTAAACTGGGACAGAAGGTTAGATAAAATGGGACACCATTATTCTAGTCCTAATTGTACCCCAATGACAAACCACACTGTTTTTATATTGTCATCTTCAAGTTTTCAGAAATATATCATGTGTTGGTTTAATATGTTGGATAGAAGAAGAAGGAAATGTAAAAAAGTGTCCCACTTTTTCTGAATTTACCCCAGGGCAATTCCACGGTTACTGAATTGTATTTTGACTCAGTTTTTTCCACTTTAAAATGTATGCTAAACAAAAACCATTGATTTAAAAGTTTAAGAAACCACACAACTATATGTACAAAGACTCCTTTTAACAATTTCTGCTGAAAAATTTACAAAAAACTATTTTAGTGGAAGAACTGTGCAGATACAAAGTTGGTAATTGTAAAACCTCATCTTTTTATTGCAACCCTGTTTTCAAAAAACTAGTATTAATATATTAAGAATCAAAGATGTAGGCAGAAAGAATGGGGTGTCAGCTATGACATGCCACCTTGAGTTTGAACAAATCTATTTTGGTTATTGAAATATAGTAAGTGAAGTGGATTTACACCCGGTAACGGAATTCATGTAAAGGAATTACATCATGGGTCCTGTACTACACAGAAATGCATAGTTATGGGAATGTTTCACAAGTTTGGACATCAAGTTGGACCTGGGAGGAAATCATGGAAGGACCCATGAGACCTGTTATTCTTCCTCTGATTGGGGATCATATTGAGGAGCACCTGTGTTTTGTGGGATATTGATTGTTTGTTAGTGACACTACGGGGACTTTGTAAGTTTTGTTAACAAATATGCGGAACTATACTCAAGAAACCCCAATACTTTTGAACGTGACAGAATATCCCACCAAACAAGGACCAAGCAGGCACATGGAAAAGAAAGCCTGGGAGGAAATCATGGAAGGCAGAGCCTGTTCCTTGGCAGAGTCGGAATCGGAATTTGATGAAAGATTCCAAGAGAAACAGGTGGTAGCGATGAGAATGCTGCAGCACAGGCATGCTGAAGAGCGGGACACCAGTCCGGTGCCATCTGCACCGGTTTCACGCATCTGGCCTCCAGTGCGCCTCCCCAGTCCGGTACGTCCTGTGTCAGCTCTCCGCAATAGCCCTGAAGTGCGTGTCATCAGTCCGGTGCCACCTGTGCCGGCTCTACGCATCAGGCCTCCAGTGCGCCTCCACGGCTCCACGCACCAAGCTTCCGGCGACGGTTCCCGGATCCAGAGCTTCCGGCGACGGTCCACGGTCCGGAAACCTCCTGAGACGGTCCACGGTCCGGGAACCTCCTGAGACGGTCCACGGTCCGGGAACCTCCTGAGACGGTCCACGGTCCGGGAACCTCCTGAGACGGTCAACGGTTCGGGAACCTCCTGAGACGGTCCACGGTTCGGGAACCTCCTGAGACGGTCCACGGTCCGGGAACCTCCTGAGGCGGTCCACGGTCCGGGAACCTCCTGAGACGGTCCACGGTCCGGGAACCTCCTGAGACGGTCCACGGTCCGGGAACCTCCTGAGACGGTCCACGGTCCGGGAACCTCCTGAGACGGTCCACGGTCCGGGAACCGCCTGAGACGGTCCACGGTCCGGGAACCTCCTGAGACGGTCAACGGTTCGGGAACCTCCTGAGACGGTCCACGGTCCGGGAACCTCCTGAGACGGTCAACGGTTCGGGAACCTCCTGAGACGGTCCACGGTCCGGGAACCTCCTGAGACGGTCCACGGTCCGGGAACCTCCTGAGACGGTCAACGGTTCGGGAACCTCCTGAGACGGTCCACGGTCCGGGAACCTCCTGAGACGGTCCACGGTCCGGGAACCTCCTGAGACGGTCAACGCTTCCGAAACCTCCTGCAACATCAACGGTTCCGAAACCCCCAGCTCCATGGCCGGAGCCTTCCCCTGCGCTGGTGCCCAGTCCAGGCACAGTGTTCAGCCTGGGTCCATGGCTGGATCCGCAAGATGAGCGGGTGCTTCGTCCTGCACCAGAGCCGCCACCGTCACTAGACACCCCCCCCCTAACCCCCCCTTTTTTCAGGTTTGCGGTCAGAGTCCGCACCTTTGGGGGGGTACTGTCACATCCTGGCCATAGAAAGCTTTAATTTTCTATTAAGGTCCTGGAGTGGCCTAGCCAGTCTCCAGACCTTAATCCCATAGAAAATATGTGGAGGGAGCTGAAGGTTCGAGTTGCCAAACGTCAGCCTCGAAACCTTAATGACTTGGAGAAGATCTGCAAAGAGGAGTGGGACAAAATCCCTCCTGAGATGTGTGCAAACCTGGTGGCCAACTACAAGAAACGTCTGACCTCTGTGATTGCCAACAAGGGTTTTGCCACCATGTACTAAGTCATGTTTTGCAGAGGTGTCAAATACTTATTTCCCTCATTAAAATGCAAATCAATTTATAACATTTTTGACATGCGTTTTTTTCTGGATTTCTTTGTTGTTATTCTGTCTCTCACTTCAAATAAACCTACCATTAAAATTATAGACGGATCATGTCTTTGTCAGTGGGCAAACGTACAAAATCAGCAGGGGATCAAATACTTTTTTCCCTCACTGTACATTATAAAGTTTAATATTGTTTTGTGGGATCTTTTTGTGTCTTTAAAATTAATTATGTGAAAAAATGGCAATGATATGTTGTGTGGTCCTCACACTATGTAATCATTTCACGGTAAGGTCTACACTTGTCGTATTCGGGGCATGTGACAAATAAAGTTTGAATTGATTTGAATCTGTCATGCAGCCTCTGCATACGATACATCATGACTAATTCTATATCTCTGAGCCTCTCTAGTCTCTCTCTGTACCTGGCATCCACCAAATGCTGCACTGTGTTCTCCCCCACAATTACAGCACTTAACCTTCACATTGCTTCCACGTTCACCGTAATCATGTTCCCCTCCTGTAACGGCCGTTGGTGGAAGAAGGTGAGGACCAAAGCGCAGCGTGGTACGTGTTCGTCATTTATTAAATAGAACTGAACACTAAATACAAAGTAACAAAATGAACAACCGAAACAGCTCCGTCAGGTGTAAAACACAAAACAGAAAGCAACTACCCACAAAACCCATGTGGGCAAGAGCTACCTAAATATGGTTCTCAATCAGAGACAACGATAGACAGCTGTCCCTGATTGAGAACCATACCCGGCCAAAACAAATAAATACAAAAACATAGAAAAAGGAACATAGAATGCCCACCCTAGTCACACCCTGGCCTAACCAACATGGAGAATAAAAGCCTCTCTATGGCCAGGACATAGAATGCCCACCCTAGTCACACCCTGGCCTAACCAACATAGAGAATAAAAGCCTCTCTATGGCCAGGGCATAGAATGCCCACCCTAGTCACACCCTGGCCTAACCAACATAGAGAATAAAAGCCTCTCTGTGGCCAGGACATAGAATGCCCACCCTAGTCACACCCTGGCCTAACCAACATAGAGAATAAAAGCCTCTCTATGGCCAGGGCGTGACACCTCCACACTTCGCACATATTTTTCTTGCTTTACATTGAACAGCTACATGTCCCATTCTTTGACATTTAAAACACTGCAATGGGGATGGGACAAATTCTGACATTGAAACTAAGAAATCCAATCTGTACTTTTCCAGGCAAAACCTTCTCAAACTTCAGCAGCACTGAAAAGCTCACTTCTTTGACCCTCTTTCCTACTGATCAACCTTTTGCCTCAAACCTTCTTCCTCGCTTCACATTTTCTTTAATATCATATATGGACCGAGTGCATTCGGAAAGTATTCAGACCCCTTCCCTTTTTCCACATTGTGTTACGTAACAGCTTTATTCTAAAATGGATTCAGTAAAAAAATGCCCTCATCAATCTACACATAATACCCCATAATCACGAAGCGAAAACAGATTTGTAGAAATTTAGCAAATGTATTAAAGGAAAAAACAGATACCTTACTTACATAAGTATTCAGACACTTTGCTATGAGGCTCGAAATTGAGCTCAGGTGCATCCTGTTTCCCTTGATCATCCTTGAGATGTTTCTACAACTTGATTGGAGTTCACCTGTACTTAATTGTATTGATTGGACATGATTTGGAAAGACACAGTTTGATGGGCTATTTACAGATGGCTATGTACAGGTGCAGTGATCTGTGAGCTGCTCTGACAACTGGTGCTTAAAGTTAGTGAGGGAGATAAGAGTCTCCAGCTTCAGTGATTTTTGCAGTTCGTTTCAGTCATTGGCAGCAGAGAACTGGAAGGAAAGGCAGCCAAAGGAGGAATTGGCATTGGGGGTGACCTGTGAAATATACCTGCTGGAGCGCGTTCTACGGGTGGGTGCTGCTATGGTGACCAGTGAGCTGAGATAAGGCGGGGCTTTAGCTAGCAAATACTTATAGATGACCTGGAGTCAGAGGGTTTGGTGAAGAATATGAAGTGAGGGCCAGCATGTGTAGCCGAGTGATCATAAGGGTCCAGTGAGTAGCTCGGCAGGCTGGAGACACAACGTTTCGGACAACTGGCGGGCCATGGCTATCAAGCTAGCAGAAGGGCCATAGAGGGATGTTGCGATGGAAGAAGTCTGTTGTAGCACCCTCGTGCTGTTACGTCGACAGACCAGGCGTGATGGATCAGCAGGGCTCCGTGTGGTAAAAGGGTCCAGGCCAATTGGCAAAATAGGTATAGTGGCCAAAGAATTTGTCCGATGGGCCTCTTAAGCTAACAGTCCGATATGCTCTTGACAGCTAGAGGGCCACCCTAGACACACCTGTCTATATAAGGTATCAAAGTTGACAGTGCATGTCAGAGCAAAAACCAAGCAAAGAGGTCAAAGGAATTGTCTGCAGAGGTCCGAGACTGGACTGTGTCGAGGCACAGATCTGTGCAAGGGTGGAGCATTAAAGGTCAACAAGAATACAGTGGCCTCCATCATTCTGAAATGGAAGAAGTTTGGAACAACCAAGATTCTTCCTGGAAGAGGTCACAGTTATGAAAACGTAGGACACTAAAGAGGCCGAGACGAGAGAGAGACGTCACCAGAGCACGCAACAGGACACCGAACTGTCTACACTCGGTTTGTTGTTAACATTAAAACTTTTTCATTAAATGGATTTTAATCCGAACTAAAGTTTTGTTACTAAGGATTCCACAACGCTTCTTTTTTTTGCGTGAATTCCGCGAGTGCTAGCTGGCTGTACTACAGACACCTGCCGTCGTCGTGGGAAAGACTCATTGTTATCTTTTCGTAAAACAACTGGTTGCAGTATAGAGCCAATCTGGATACCAAGCAGATCCTGAGGGAAATCGACAAGTACCAACAGCTTTACGCTATAGGGGAACAACATACTTCATCATGGAAAGATCCGACCACCTCACAAAATAACTTTAACCTGACAAAAAAAAGAAAAACAGATTAATCTACAGACATGGACGATTTACTTACCATTGAGGTAGAGGCTAGTGCTCTGGCTGGAATCCATGCAACACTGGAAAAGTGGTGTGAGGAGGTAGCAGGGCTGGAATCCATGCAACACTGGAAAAGTGGTGTGAGGAGGTAGCAGGGCTGGAATCCATGCAACATTGGAACAGTGGTGTGAGGAGGTATCAGGGCTGGAATCCATGCAACACTGGAACAGTGGTGTGAGGAGGTAGCAGGGCTGAGGGGGAGTTTGGAGTTTAGCCAGAGTGAAATTCTCACGCTCCAAAGAGAAAACAAGACACTCACCGCCAAGGTAAAAATCCATGATTCCAACATGGATTGTCTACTCAGGGAAAACAGGGTGATGAAGGAGCTTAAAGGGACCAAATTCGGTCTCAAAGACCAATATCCAAAGGAGATACACAAACGTCATAAGAGACTGTATCCGGTACAAAGGCAACAAAGGGAGAAGGGTAAGCGTGCCTTTCTCATTGTGGACAAACTCTTTATAGATTGACAGCTAATCCGAGACAGCTCCATAACACCGTGGCTGTACTAAATTCTACAGAGACTTCAGGTTACAAAAAAAAGAAGGTATGGGAACTGTAAAAAATCTCTCTCACTCTCTCTTTCTCTCTTTTCTCTTCTCTTCTCTCCCTCTATTGTCGAGAACTGTTTTATAATTTAATGTGCTTATGGTTTGTATATCTTTTTTATGTATTTGTCTACAAGTGTTTATATGTTTACAACAAAAAAAGGGGAAGATATCAAAATAGGGGCATTGGGGAATAATAACATATTGTACGGAATATATTTATACTGGAGTGTAGCCGTTTCTAGAATAATGTCTCTGTCATGAGGATGTGAAACGTCAATTGCTATGGAAATGCTGGGATGTGTTTTACAATTATGTTAAAGGTCATTATGATGCAACTATGATGGTGATATGATATGGATTATAATTATGAATATTAAGGCTATACGGACTACATGTTACACACATAGACACTCAAACATGCAAATTGGCAGTTATTATTTATTTGGACCTCACACATTATAGTCTTACTCTTATACAGAAATCGTACACACTCTCACTATATCACATCCAATATCACACACATCAACCTACTCAGATTTGTTACACACATAATTTGTCTCAATTTCTTTACATCTGTGGCATTGGCTCACAGGCAAACAGGCAAGGGAAAAAATAAGTATAGCCAGTTATAATTGTAACGGTTTGGCAGATAAAAAATTTAAAAAAGAAGATCCGTCTTTTACATGGCTAAAAGAAAAGGAATATAACATATACTGTTTACAGGAAACTCACTCTACATCCTTAGGAAAAAGGAATGGGGTGGTGAAATAATTTTCTGACATGGACAAAGGAACTCAAAGGGTGATATTAATTAACAAACATTTCCATCTGAATGTGCAAATAATCAGGAATGATTCACAAGGAAGGTGGATCCTTTCGAATATGAAAGTGGACGAAAAAGAGATTTGTCTCATTTATCTATATGGTCCAAATCAGGATGATCCACACTTCTTTGAAAACATTTGTAACAATTTATTGAACTTACAGGCAACAAATGATCTAATCATTATGGTAGGAGACTATAACACAGTGTTAAGTACCTCAATGGACCATAAAGTTAATCACTCTACAAAGTATCATCACCGTGCCCTTAAGGAAATCACAAATATTATGGACACATAAGAAATAGTGGATATTTGGAGACTAAAAAACCACAGCCAAGTGAGATATACATGGAGGAGACTTATTCAAGCTAGTCGTCTTGACTACCTTCTTGTCTCTTTCTCTCTTGCATCAAAGGTTAAAAAAGTTTTAATAGGAGACAGAATGCAATCGGACCATGACCTAGTTGGCATTCACATAACTCTTATAGATTTTCCACTTGGACGGGGAAATTGGAAATTTAAGACAAAATAATTTATAACAGAATTTTTCCTGTATAATACAGGTTCAGCAAATCCCCTTATTGTTTGGGATACGTTTTAAAATGTACCTTCAGAGGTCATTCAATTCAATATTTATCAATAATAAAAAAGCAGTTTCTGGCTAAAGAGACAAGACTAATAAAGGAAATACATGAACTAATAGTACAGGTAGACAGCAATAAAAACGATACTACAGAGATACAAAATAAGTTAGAGAAAAACAAAAGAACTTGAGGAACTTATTCAAGAACGGTTTGTAATCTATTACAAAAATAAAGCAAACTGGATGGAATATGGAGAAAAAGGAACAAAATTCTTCCTGATTCTCCAATACAGGAACGCTAACAAAAATAATTTGCAGAAACTTGTTACTGAAGACGGAGTCATCTATGATTCTCCGAATTATATTTTAAAAGAGGAAGCCAATTATTTTAGGCAGATGTTCTCTTTTCCCTCTCATCCTCTCCGAAATAATATAGAAAATTGAAAATTAACAAATGTAAGGAAAGATCAGTATGAAGGCTAAATTACAGAGCAAGAACTTTTTGAGGCAATTAAATCCTTTCAGTCTGGAAAAACAACAGGGCTTGATGGCATACCGGTAGAGGTATATCAAGTATTTTTTATTTTTTATTTTTATATACTAAAAGCTCCATAGTTAGATTGTTTTAACTACTCCGATAGAAATGGTAGTCTGTCAGGTACTCAGCAGGAAGGTCTGATTTCTCTATTATTAAAACAAGACCCAGATGGCAAATATGAAGACCCAGTCTATCTAAAAAACTGGAGGCCCCTTACACTTCAATGTTGTGATGCAAAAATACAAGTAAAGTGCATAGCACTCAGAATTAAAAGGGTTTTTACCAGGTATTGTTCATCCTGATCAGACAGGTTTTTTTACATGGACGATACATGGACGATACGATGGAGATAATATACGACAACTACTAGAAATAATAGAACATCATGAAACATATAAGAAGCCAGGGATGGTATTTAGAGCAGATTTTGAAAAGGCATTTGATAAGACTGGGTTTTATTATAAATGCCTGGATTTTTTCAATTGAGGTAATTCTCTTTTAAAATGGGTAAAAAATAATGTATAGCAACCCCAGGTGTAAAATAGTAAATAACAGCTACTTCTCAGAGAGGTTTGAATTGTCAAGAGGAGCTAAACAGGGGTGTCCACTGTCACATTATCTATTCGTTATGGCCATCGAAATGCAAGCTATTAAAATCAGATCCAATAGCAACATTAGAGGATTAGAAATCCAAGGCTTAAAAACAAAAGTGTCCATGTATGCTGATGACTCAAGTTTTATGTTAAGTCCACAAGCTACATCCCTGAAATGTCTCATTAAAGATCTAGATAACTTTTCTGTACTCTCTGGAATAAAACCTAATTATGATAAGTGTACAATATTACATATTGGATCAACTTTTACATTACTCTGCAGCTTACCTATAAAATGGGCTGATGGTGAAGTAGACATGCTCAGTATTCATATCACAAAATATATAAATAAACTCTCCACAATGAATTTCAATAGAAAACTTGTAAAAATAGACAAGATCCTGCAACCATGGAGAGGTAAATACCTGGCTATTCATGGAAAAATTACCCTGATTAACTCCTTAGTCATATCTCAGTTTACTCACTTACTTATGGCGCTGCCTACTCCTGATGATTCGTTTTTCAAATCATATGACCAAAAAATATTTAGCTTTATCTGGGACGCTAAACCAGACAAAAGAAAAACAAGCCTATCTATATAATGAATATGAATTGGGTGGGTTGAGATTATTAAATATAAAAGCACTAAACCTCTCTCTAAAAGCTTCACTCATTCAAAAGTTTCATTTGAATCCTAAATGGTTCTCAAGTATAATAAGAAATAAGAATAAGAAAAGCTCATCCATTGTTTAAAAATTAATCATTTTCGATTAATTGAAAATGATACTTTTTTCAAAGTATCTGTCTTTTTCAAACAAACATTGCAGAGCTGGCTACAATTTCAATTTCATCCCCGTGAAAAGATAGAACAAATATTACAACAAATATTATGGCTGAACTCAAATGTGCTGGTTGATAAAATACCTGTATTTATGGGAAAGATGTTTGAAAATTGTATTTTGTTCTTAAATTATATTGTAAATTGTAGTGGTAGAGTTATGTCCTTCATGGAATTATCAGAATTGTACGGGAAGGTCTGCTCAATCCAAGAGTACAACAAATTGAGTACAGCATTGCCCCAAAAATGGAGGAGGTGGGTGGCAGTGGGAGGAGGTAGAGAACTGGTCTTTCTGTCCAATATAAAGGATCAAAACTGGCAGAGGAATAAAAATAGCATAAATAGGAAATATAGCGGTTTCATTTGAGGACCCGGATGTTGACAACTGTGCCATACAGATTGTAAAATAGTTATGAAGAGAATATTGATGTACCGATTCCATGGTACAGGGTGTATGAGTTGATCTATAAAACAACGCAAGATTCAAGACTTCATGCTTTTCAGCTAAAATTATTATATTGAATTTTTGCCACCAACAAAATGTTGAATATTTGCGGCATAAAGTCATTGAAGCTCTGCAGATTTTGTTGTGAGGCTACAGAATCAATAGACCATTTATTTTGGTATTGCCCTCAGGTAGCCTGTTGCTGGTCTCAGGTTCAGGAAGGCCTGAAAATGCATAGCATTGATCTAAAATTGACCCTAGAAATAGTACTGTTAGGAGATCTGGAGAGACCCGGTCAGTCAATTATTAATATACTAATACTCTTGGTAAAAGTATTTATCTTCAACACGCAATCTGTAGATTCTATTCGATTAGATAGATTGAAATTGTACGTTAACCACCATAGCATAGTTGGAAGATATGTGTTGCGTAGAAACACGAAGTGGGTGGCCAGCAGAGATAGATGGGATGGGCTGAGGGAAGCTGAGGGTTGGTATGTGGAATTGGAGACAAGTGGAAGTGGAGTTGCTGTGTGAGAGAGAGAATGATGGTCAAAGATAAAGGGGAAAAAAGTACAAATAAAACATGATAAAAGTACATTTGAATGACACTAAGTGGCAGTATTTTTACAAATAATGCCGGTTTGCCTGAGGCTGATGCCGTGCAGGTGTTTGTACACATGCATATACACACACACTCATTCAAATAAACACATACAAGAACACACACATCCATGTAATAGTGCCAGACATGCACACAAACATGTAACGTAGGCATTGCTGTTATGATTTCAGTTGTCCTTGATGTCCTTTGTTTAAAATTATTATTTTATTTTATTTTTTTGCATTGTTGTTCGCTGTTTTCTTCTGTCTTTTCCTTTTTTCTCTTTTGTTCATTCTCTTGGTTGTTGGTGCATTGGGGGTTTCTTTGGGGTGGAGAATGGAATTAACTTTTTTTCCAGGGGGGCTGTGAGAGGGGTCCGTCTGAATGCCAAGTGTCACGTCTGAAGCATGGTGGTGGCTGCATCATGCTTTGGGGATGTTTTTTAGCGACATGGACTAGGAGAATAGTCAGGATCAAGGGAAAGATGAACGGAGCAAAGTACAGAGAGATCCTTTCTGATCTCCAGAGCGTGCAGGACCTCAGACTGGGGCAAAGGTTTGCCTTCCAACAGGACAACAACCTTAAGCACACAGCCAATATGATGCAGGAGTGGCTTCGGAACAAGTCTCTGAATGTTCTTGAGTTGCCCATCCAGAGCCCAGACTTGAACCCGATCCAACGTCTCTGAAGAGACTTCAAAATAGCTGTGCAGCTATGCTCGCCATCCAACCTGACAGAGCATGAGAAGATCTGCAGAGAACAATGGGGAAAAACTCCCCAAATACTGGTGTGCCAAGCTTGTAGCTTCCTACCCAAGAAGACTCGAGGCTGTAATCGCTGCCAAAGGTGTTTCAACAAAGTACTGAGTAAAGGGTCTGAATACTTATGCAAATGTAATATTTCAGTTTTTTGCTAAATGTTGTAAAAACCGGTTATTGCTATGTCATTTTGGGGTACTGTGTGTAGATTGATGAGGGGGGGGATTATTAAATCCATTTTAGAATAAGGCAGTAACGTAACAAAATGTCAAATGTCTGAATATTTTCTGAATGAACTGTAGATATTGGGACACCAGTGATGACATGGCTTTTAGTCTTCTTCCCATTAAGCTTTTCCATTATCAGAATCTTCTCTTGCTGAGCTGAGTCTACCACAAAATATGAACTACAATTTCCAATGAACAAAGCTAATTTGACTTCACCTACCTCTTTCTCTACAGCATTAGTTAGTTAGGCCCTGTGGTCCCACCAGACACCATCATCACTTAACACAACACATTATTACTCTTGTTTCCTACCTTGGCCTTCATTATGCCTTCTTTACTAGATGCTCCACTGCTATCTGTATCATGATTTCTCTTCTTTCTATGTCTTTCCATTACAGACCATTCCGGTCCTTGACTCGCATCCTCTCGCTCCATACCATCAGAACTGACACCCAAATTGCATCAGAACTGACACCCATATTGTTCACGTTCCAGCACAGCTGTTGCGTCTCCAACCTTCTCTCCATTTCCTCCATTTCATCCACACTACTCACCACCATTTCGGCTGCCCATTCTCGATAGCTTCTGTTCGAGTCTCAATCCCATCTCTCTCTTTGGTCCATAATAATACATTTGATACTAGCCTAAGTGAGATTTCATAACTTTGAAAACCATGACCAGAGAGAGACTGTCAAAGAATACAGCCAAAGGCTGCTGTTTTTATGATTGAGTTCATAAAGTTTTATTCAGCACTGTTAACACTGTTTTTATTCAACACATAAAACACACTTCTCTCTACTTCCACTTGAGCTGCAACTGCAATGAATGAGAAGGCAAGTGTATCGATAGCCCTACTGTAATGCGATGCTACTGGCGGCAGAGAAGTCAGGCGCAGGAGAGAGGAAACTGATTTACAACGGTTGTGTTTAACCTCTTGGTGACAGGGGGCAGTATTTTCATGTCTGGATGAAATGCCCAAATTCAACTGCCTGCTACTCATCCCCAGAAGATAAGATATGCATATTAGTGTACTGTTAGATAGAGGCGCATGACCAGAAAACTAGCTACAGTTTGTTTTCCTCCTGTATTGAACACAGATCATCCCGTCTTCAATTTTATCGATTATTTATGTTAAAAAATACCTAAAGTTATATTACAAAAGTAGTTTGAAATGTTTTGACAAGTTTACAGGTAGCTGTTGAGAAATTGTGTAGTCACGTTGCGCAGGCTGGAACCGGTGTTTTTCTGGATCAAACGAGCCAAATAAATGGAAATTTTGGATATATATTGATGGAATTAATCGAACAAAAGGACCATTTGTGATGTTTCTGGGACATATTGGAGTGCCAACAAAAGAAGCTCGTCAAAGGTAAGGCATGAATTATACACTGCTCAAAAAAATAAAGGGAACACTAAAATAACACATCCTAGATCTGAATTGAATGAAATATTCTTATTAAATACTTTTTTCTTTACATAGTTGAATGTGCTGACAACAAAATCACACAAAAATGATCAATGGAAATCAAATTTATCAACCCATGGAGGACTGGATTTGGAGTCACACTCAAAATTAAAGTGGAAAACCACACTACAGGCTGATCCAACTTTGATGTAATGTCCTTATAACAAGTCAAAATGAGGCTCAGTAGTGTGTGTGGCCTCCACGTGCCCGTATGACCTCCCTACAACGCCTGGGCATGCTCCTGATGAGGTGGTGGATGGTCTCCTGAGGGATCTCCTCCCAGACCTGGACTAAAGCCTCCGCCAACTCCTGGACAGTCTGTGGTGTAACATGGCGTTGGTGGATGGAGCGAGACATGATGTCCCAGATGTGCTCAATTGGATTCAGGTCTGGGGAACGGGCGGGCCAGTCCATAGCATCAATGCCTTCCTCTTGCAGGAACTCCTGTCACACTTCAACCACATGAGGTCTAGTATTGTCTTGCATTAGGAGGAACCCAGGGCCAACCGCACCAGCATATGGTCTCACAAGGGTTCTGAGGATCTCATCTCGGTACCTAATGGCAGTCAGGCTACCTCTGGCGAGCACATGGAGTGCTGTGCGGCCCCCCAAAGAAATGCCACCCCACACCATGACTGACCCACGCCAAACCAGTCATGCTGGAGGATGTTGCAGGCAGCAGAACGTTCCCCACGGCGTCTCCAGACTCTGTCACGTCTGTCACGTGTGCTCAGTGTGAACCTGCTTTCATCTGTGAAGAGCACAGGGCGCCAGTGCCGAATTTGCCAATCTTGGTGTTCTCTGGCAAATGCCAAACATCCTGCACGGTCATGGAGTCTGTTTCTGACCGTTTGAGCAGACGCATGCACATTTGTGGCCGGCTGGAGGTCATTTTGCAGGGCTCTGGCAGTGCTCCTCCTGCTCCTCCTTGCACAAAGGCGGAGGTAGCGGTCCTGCTGCTGGTTTGTTGCCCTCCTACGGCCTCCTCCACGTCTCCTGATGTACTGGCCTGTCTCCTGGAAGCGCCTCCATGTTCTGGACACTGCGCTGACAGACACAGCAAACCTTCTTGCCACAGCTCGCATTGATGTGCCATCCTGGATGAGCTGCACTACCTGAGCCACTTGTGTGGGTTGTAGA
Organism: Oncorhynchus nerka; assembly: GCF_034236695.1. Taxonomy (NCBI): domain Eukaryota; kingdom Metazoa; phylum Chordata; class Actinopteri; order Salmoniformes; family Salmonidae; genus Oncorhynchus; species Oncorhynchus nerka. The sequence goes on along the minus strand of NC_088414.1, from coordinate 1,306,034 downwards.
CTCCGTCTCATGCTACCACTAGAGTGAAAGCACCACCAGTATTCAAAAGTGACCAAAACATCAGCCAGGAAGCATAGGAACTGAGAAATGGTCTGTGGTCACCACCTGCAGAACCATTCCTTTATTGGGGGTGTCTTGCTAATTGCCTATAATTTCCACCTATTCCATTTGCACAACAGCATGTTAAATTTATTGTCAATCAGTGTTGCTTCCTAAGTGGACAGTTTGATTTCACAGAAGTGTGATTGACTTGGAGTTACATTGTGTTATTTAAGTGTTCCCTTTATGTTTTTGAGCGGTGTATTTTTATTTCTGCGTTTTGTGTCGCGCCTGCAGGGGTGAAATATGCTTTTCTCTCTTTGTTTATGGAGGTGCTATCCTCAGATAATAGCATCATTTGCTTTCACCGAAAAGCCTTTTTGAAATCTGACATGTTGGCTGGATTCACAACAAGTGTAGCTTTAATTTTCTATCTTGCATGTGTGATTTAATGAAAGTTAGATTTTTATAGTAATTTATTTGAATTTGGCGCTCTGCATTTTCCCTAGTGTCCCACATATCCCAGAGAGGTTCATGTTTTTCTTCATAATCCTGGACTATCGGACCACCATTTTGATTATGCTTGCAATCACAAAACATAATCTGCTCAGACCCCAACCAAGGATCATCAAAAACCTTGCTATAAATTTTCAGACAAGCCAAAGATTCCTAGATGCCCTTCCAGACTCCTGTGAGAGAACATGCACGTATTTCCCTGATTTATTTGATATTAATGGTTAACAATTAATATTTAACTAATAGTAAGACATTTCTGTCCTACTAATGCTGTATTTTTGTGGTCTCCACTCTAGTTCCCTGCAGCTAATCTGGGCGTATGGTCACTAGAGATGGCTTGAGCTGACAAATGAGTTAAAGACAGACAATATTTGGTGGGCGTAACCGAGATAGAGAAAGCCTGGAAGAGTTTAGAACAATCTCTCATTGTCTCAAAATCATCCTTGCATCTGGGAAACTAAGCCAGGTTGGGGTTAAGACAACAACCCCATACAGATAACGATTGAATAAACCCAGAATGGCTTATGATGCCCCTTGGTCTGCATTGGAGGGGTGAAACCAGCCACAACTAAGCATTCTTAGTGTCAGCTATGTAAAGAACTCTGCATTTTTGTAAAGGTTAGGCTACTCGGCCCAACAGTCAAGACTGTTGGCTTGACTCGTCTCATTATTGCAGGCTGTTGACGTTGAGACTGGTGTTTTGCGGGTACTATTTAATGAAGCTGCCAGTTGAGGACTTGTGAGGCATCTGTTTCTCAAACTAGACACTCTAATGTACTTGTCCTCTTGCTCAGTTGTGCACTGGGGACTCCCACTCCTCTTTCTTTCTGGTTAGAGCCAATTTGCGCTGTTCTGTGAAAGGAGTAGTACATAGCGTTGTACGAGATATGTATTGACTCGGGGGTGTGAATACTGATGTATTGACTCAGGGGTGTGAATACTTATGTATTGACTCGGGGGTGTGAGTACTGATGTATTGACTCAGGGGTGTGAATACTTATGTATTGACTCAGGGGGTGCGAATACCTATGTATTGACTCAGGGGTGTGAATACCTATGTATTGACTCAGGGGTGTGAATACTTATGTATTGACTCAGGGGTGTGAATACTTATGTATTGACTCAGGGGTGTGAATACTTATGTATTGACTCAGGGGTGTGAATACTGATATATTGACTCGGGGGCGTGAATACTTATGTATTGACTCGGGGGTGTGAATACTGATGTATTGACTCAGGGGTGTGAATACTGATGTATTGACTCAGGGTGTGAATACTGATGTATTGACTCAGGGGTGTGAATACTTATGTATTGACTCAGGGGTGTGAATACTTATGTATTGACTCGGGGGTGTGAATACTTATGTATTGACTCAGGGGTGTGAATACTTATGTATTGACTCAGGGGTGTGAATACTTATGTATTGACTCAGGGGTGTGAATACGTATGTATTGACTCAGGGTTGTGAATACGGATGTACTGACTCAGGGGTGTGAATACTTATGCATTGACTCAGGGGTGTGAATACTTATGTCAATTAGATTGGTCTGTATTTCATTTTTAATACATCTGCAAAAATGTCTAAAAACATGTTTTCAATTTATCATTATGGAGTATTGTGTGTAGATTGGGTGAGAAAATAATCTATTTAATCCATTTTGAATTCAGGCTGTAACACAACCAAATGTGAAATATGTCAAGGGATATAAATCAGTCAGTGCGGTTTATGATGAGGGAGGACATTTCTTTTTCATGAGCATGGCCTTATTTCTATTACAGCATATTGGATGACTCATTCATATTCCATGTACCCAGTTAAATGTAACAGTGATAGTTTTAGGCTATTACATCATACTCAAATTTCCCCATACCCATCATGAGGTTGCTACAACCTAGCCTATACATGGAAATGTACAACGTAGGTGCACACAGGCCGAGGGAAACATTTGAGATGACAGACAGTGACACATGGACAGACAGTGACACATTCAATACCGGCTTGGACACTCTGCCCTGCATCTAGCTGATCTAGGGTGTAATTATTAGTCCAACAGTTGCAAACGAGAGTTTCTATTGGACAAATTCAGGGGTTTTTATCCCTGTTTCGTTTTCTTTTGTTTAAAAAGCATTTTTCAATAGAATCGGTGGAATGAATACAACCCTGATCATGCATTAACACAGTTCACTCTCATAACAGCCAGGTGGTATTCCTTCTCTTCCCTTTGCTTGTGGACTTCAATGCACAACACATCAGCTGTATGTTACCAGGTGAAAAAACCTTTCGAAGCCAAACCCATGTCATAACCGCTACACACAGCCTACATCGTTGTCCCATATTAGTTAAAGTAATGTCCTAGTCGACATAGCTAATAGAACTAATGTGTTAGTAAACTCGCTACAATCATACAGTAACGTTACAGTGTATCGTCAGCAAGCAGTTACACCAGCGGTGGCAATAGATTAATGAAACCAAAAGCTTACCTTGACTTGGAAGAGTTCCAGTGTTGTGTTGGATAGTCATAGCCAGCTAGCTAACATAGCATCCTTCTGTTTGAGCAGGGTGTTTCAGTAGGCTAAACTAGCTAGCTGCATTTTCTAGCTAAGTAAGTGAAAAAGCAAGTGACAAAATGACAATCTATCTCTCTCTTGCTTCTCCTTCATTTTGTTAGAAATTAATTTGTTCAAAACTGTACAAACATAGTCTTTCTCTCTATTTCAGCCAACTAATCACGACATTGTATGCACTGCATTGCTAGCTAGCTGTAGCTTATGCTTTCAGTACTAGATTCATTTTCTGATCCTTTGGTTGGGTGGACAACATGTCAGTTCATGCTGCAAAAGCTCTGATAGGTTGGAGGACGTCCTCCGGAAGTTGTCATAATTACTGTGTATGTCCATGGAAGGGGGTGGGAACCAAGAGCCTCTTAGGTTTTGTATTAAAGTCAATGTACCAAGAGGAGGATGGAAGCTAGCTGTCCTCTGGCTACACCATGGTGCTACCCTGCAGAGTGCTGTTGAGGCTACTGTATAATTTCATTACAAAACAGGGTGTTTAATCTATAATTTGGTGACGTGAATATATTTTGTATAGTTTATAAAAGGGATAACATATTCAATGTTCTAACATTTTTATTTGTATGAAATTCACTGGGGAAGATAGTCCTCCGCTTCCTCCTCTGAGGAACCTCCACTGGTATGAATACTTTCTAAGGGCACTGTACCTTGTAACTGGAGATTCCTTCAAAACGATTGCCTACAATTACCATGTATGGCACTGCACGGTTGGATGCTTCATTGCGAGTGTGACCATGAACATCTGGGACTGCCTCATGTTGGAATTCATGCCTTACCAACCAAGGACGACTCGAGGGCTATCGCTGCTGGATTTGAAGAATGGTAGAACTTTCCTCATGGTCTGGGATCAGTGAAAGAATGTGTTCCTGCAAGGCCCCCAAACTCCTGCTCCCTGTTCCACAACTACAAGGGGACATTTTCTATTGTCCTCTTGGCGGTTGTGAATTCCAATTACCTCTTCCAGGAAGTGGATCTCGGAAGGAGGAGTGACTGAGGTACTCTGGCCAACTCTGCCTAACCCTAACCCCCCCCCCCCCCCCTGAAGACAGCCTGATTCCTGGAGTAGAGCATGGGACCCCAGCCCCATGTCTTTTTGGGAGATGAGGCATTTCCTCTCCGGAGAAACCACATGCGGCCCTTCCATGGAACCAACACCCGAAGGAGGAACAGAGTCTCTCCCGAGCCAGGCTGACTGTCGAGTGCGCCTTTGCCCTTCTTGCATCCCAGTGGCGTGTGTGAAGGCTACCTGTGTCCAGCATAACTTCATGAGGATGGACACGATGACCAGGAGGTATCCTGCAGCTCGCCACCGTGTGCCAGAGGAGAGGTCTGCTGCTTTGCAGGATGCTGCACAGATGGGGGCCAACAACGCAGCACGGGAGGCAATCTGTGTGCAGGTGACCTTCACCTCTTACTTCCTCAAGGAGGGTGCTGTTCCCTGGCAACAGCTTGTGCCATAGACACTATGCACAACCAAAGGCTATTTTAAGAGCCACCCACATTGCAATAAAATAGCATTCTTCCATTTACTTAGCTATGTCAATTGCAGTTATTCAATTCCTAGTTTCCCTCCCTTTAATTTTTACTTCTCAGTTTAGGGTGCTGTTCAGTTAATGGTGATGCGGCACAAAAACAAAACAGGCTCTTTTAAGAGGCTCAGGTGTGTGGGCTGTGGCTTCTTCCACCTTCCAAGAATAGGCAAGAGAACCAAACATGGAGAATAGTAAGACACTCCATTATTTATATTTATGTAATTATATTGTTTGTGTTCATATGCTGTATGTGTGTGTGTGTCTGTGCATGTTTTTCAGTATAAAGTACTCTGCAGCCACTCAGTGTGGACACCAGGTGAGGACACAAACACACACACACACACACACACACACACACACACTTTAACTACCTTTTTCAATAAACACCCACCCCTCCCTTCATCCCTCTCCCCCTTTCTCCCTAGATCCTCTAGGTTATATCAGCTGTGTCGGTGAACCCCTATTGCTTCTGAACTGCCTGACACATAGAGGGCACAGCGTGATCAGAGGTCACTTGGTTTGGTCAACGGGAAGTATTATTAAAAAGAGATGCTTTACATTGAAATACAAATAAAGATGTAACAGTCCCAGAATTAATGACCCAAGGTCAGTTTTGCATTTGTGCAACTTGTGATTTTTTTAATTTTACCTTTATTTAAGTAGGCAAGTCAGTTAAGAACACATTCTTATTTTCAATGACGGCCTAGGAACAGAGGAACCTGTTCAGGGGCAGAACGACAGATTTGTACCTTGTCAGCTCAGAGGTTTGAACTTGGAATCTTCCGGTTGCTAGTTCAACGCTCTAACCACTAGGCTACCCTGCCGCCCCGTGATGATCATGATGACTGACAGTGTTAAAATAAAACAACTTAATGAAGGCTTAATCATGCCAGCTCTCTCCATCTGTCTCTCATATGCAGGTATGTTTTAATGTGGATGATGCCAACCCCCAGTCCTGTCATCGCCACCTAAGATAATCCTCGGGCCAACTGGGGGCCCAAGGCGGGTTAGGAGACACCTCTATTATGTAATTGTAAGTGTGATGAACTGAGAGAATATGAAGTTTAGTAGCACTGTAATTCATTCATCATATGCTGTCTTCCCTGATCCTCTGTTCTTACCACTTTCCCTTTGTCTGTGTTTGACACTCTTTCTCACACTCTCCCCCTCCAATATCAGCCTTTATCTAGTTCTAGTCTCTAGTCTACTGTGTTCTAGTCTACTGTGTTCTAGTCTACTGTAGAGTTACAATATATAATCAATGATGTCCCAGGGCCAGGGTTGGTAAACACTGTAGAAGTGTATCATTATAATATATAGGCATACGTGCAGACACAGCATCATTCAAAGACTGGAGTTTGAAAGTTAAATAATCTCAAAAATATCGTAATGGTTTTTAAAACAAGCCATAGAAAGTAGGTTGCAATTTCAGTTTAATTAACAGTTTAAAGATTTTAAAAAACATTACAAATTATATTATGGTTCAACTCAAATATACTAATTGATTTAAAAAATGGTATAATCTTTGTAAATTATATCATAAATAGGACTGGTGGAGTTGTCACACATGCAGCTAACAAAAATGCATGGAAATATCTGCTCTACCCAAAAAAAACAACCAACTAATTGCAGCATTACTGCAAGTGGAAGAGAGAGAAAGTAAGGAACGGTCTGTCGGTCCTGCATTAAAGACCAAAATAGGTTAAAGAAAATTGTGATAAATAAAAAAGTATACCAATTTGACATAAACAGTTGCATTTATGAGTTTTATTGACAAATGTGAATTAAAAAAACAATGTCCGCCAAAGCACAAACCTGATCAAAATGAATTGATATAAAGCTGTAAGTACAGAAATGGTTTGTTCAGTGGGAAATGAATATCCAACTAGTCAGTGACAACTGTTTGGAGTTTGTAAAAACAACTATGTCAACTTTTTACAATACTATAAACATTATGTCCTGGGATTTCCTATGATCTATGTAGAAGAACCCCTTACCTTCTAACGACTGTTGTGTACCTTGTGAGCATCATAAAGCAAAACATGTTACACGTGCGTGTTCGTGAGAGAATTTTCATAGATAGCATGGTTTGAGCAACAAACTATTAAAAGCTGACTACAGACATTTTTGTCAAATTGTTAAACAGAATGACATCACAAAAGCACAAACGGTCATTCTGTTACCGAACTTTGCATCCGAACTGTTCTTAAAGTACATGTGTTTTTGTAAAATGTTCAGTGGAAATGATTACAGGTAGTCCTTATGCATTGTATGGGTTGTTAAACTTCGCAATCATTGGATTTTGTTTGACGTACATGCTTTTTGTTTGACGTACAGTCTCAGTGTCACTCTGTTACCATGGAATTGCCCTACTGCTTTCAAAGCTGGATAATGATTTAATTCTAGTGAGTTACTAGTTAAGTTAACATGTATCTAACTTGAATATTTTACCTGTGTTCATTTTCAAATATATTTAAAAAAAAATTAGGAACAGATACAAATTAACAGTTGAAACAGTTTTTCAATACAATACATGGTAGTTAAATTTTCAATGCTATTTGTGATAGAATTTGTTGATTTCCCCTGACTGGCTTCCCCCACTGCTCCCCATTAAACAAAGAATAGAAACAAGAGATAAGCATCTGAAGTAATGGAACAACATAAAATATTGAGATGTTCTTGTCGTGGAAATTCATCACTAAGGACTCAAACTCAATGTAAATGAATCAATCTTTATTATCACAGCTGGAGAGGTTCACTAAATCAATCCAAGCTCAAGCCAATCAGTTAACATTGGCAATAGGCTCGATTTGTTCATTCAAACCTAAGGGTTCATTTCATACCCCCCATGTATCTATATCTCAAACACAGACCAAATGAAAGCTTACCTTGTAAGATGTTTGCTCTTTGGTGAAAACATTGTGTAAAATCCGGAGACACCTGAAACCCCACCTCTTTAAGGAATACCTAGGATAGGATAAAGTAATCCCTCTCACCCCCCCCCTTAAAAGATTTAGATGCACTACTGTTCCACTGGATGTCATAAGGTGAATGCACCAATTTGTAAGTCGCTCTGGATAAGAGCGTCTGCTAAATGACTTAAATGTAAATAAACATTTTGACTCTAAGGGCTGCTGATCAATAACGGTAGGTCACAGGCAGATGAATAAGATATCCTCATTATCTGTGGAGTCCCGGCTTTCAGTGTGTATCAACGTATTCTGTGTTTATGCTTCACAACGCTAACCAGAATGTAGGAAATTAGGTCATTGGCTCGGCCTGTCCTTATACATTCATATGCCCATACAGTGGGGAGAACAAGTATTTGAGACACTGCGTGTTTTGCAGGTTTTCCTACTTACAAAGCATGTAGAGGTCTGTAATTTTGATCAGAGGTACACTTCAACTGTGAGAGATGGAATCTATAGCAAAAATCCAGAAAATCACATTGTATGATTTTTAAGTAAATAATTTGCATTTTATTGCATGACATAAGTATTTGATACATCAGAAAAGCAGAACTTAATATTTGGTAGAGAAACCTTAGTTTGCAATTACAGAGATCATACGTTTCCTGTAGTTCTTGACCAGGTTTGCACACACTGCAGCAGGGATTTTGGCCCACTCCTCCATACTGTAATGACTGTCTTCGGGTGAAAGAGAGGAGGACCAAAATGCATCGTGATGAAAATCCATATTTAATGGGAATACTTAAACACTGAACAAAAACAACAAACCGACAAAAGGACCGAAGACGAAACAGTCCCGTAACGTGAACACTAACATATAGGAACACTGGTAACAGGAACAATCACCCACAAAATCCCCAAAGAATATGGCTGCCTATATATGGTTCCCAATCAGAGACAACGAAAGACAGCTGCCTCTAATTGAGAACCAATCTAGGCAACCATAGACTTATAAAAACACCTAGATGGGTTGCACCCCCATAAACATACAAAACCCCTAGACAAGCCAAAACACATACTTTACCCATGTCACACCCTGACCTAACCAAAATAAAAAATAAAACAAAGAATACTAAGGTCAGGGTGTGACACATACAGACCTTCTCCAGATCCTTCAGGTTTTGGGGCTGTCGCTGTGCAATACAGACTTTCAGCTCCCCCCAAAGATTTTCTATTGGGTTCAGGTCTGGAGACTGGCTAGGCCACTCCAGGACCTTGAGATGCTTCTTACGGAGCCACTCCTTAGTTGCCCTGGCTGTGTGTTTCAGGTTGTTGTCATGCTGGAAGACCCAGCCACGACCCATCTTCAATGCTCTTACTGAGGGAAGGAGGTTGTTGGCCAAGATCTCGCGATACATGGCCCCATCCATCCCCCCCTCAATACAGTGCAGTTGTCCTGTCCCCTTTGCAGAAAAGCATCCCCAAAGAATGATGTTTCCACCTCCATGCTTCACGGTTGGGATGGTGTTCTTGGGGTTGTACTCATCCTTCTTCTTCTTCCAAACACGGCGAGTGGAGTTTAGACCAAAAAGCTCTATTTTTGTCTCATCAGACCACATGACCTTCTCCCATTTCTCCTCTGGATCATCCAGATGGTCATTGGCAAACTTCAGATGGGCCTGGACATGCGCTGGCTTGAGCAGGGGGACCTTGCGTGCGCTGCAGGATTTTAATCAATGACGGCGTAGTGTGTTACTAATGGTTTTCTTTGAGACTGTGGTCCCAGCTCTCTTCAGGTCATTGACCAGGTCCTGCCGTGTATTTCTGGGCTGATCCCTCACAATGATCATTGATGCGCCACAAGGTGAGATCTTGCATGGAGCCCAGACCAAGGGTGATTGACCGTCATCTTGAACTTCTTCCATTTTCTAATAATTGTGCCAACAGTTGTTGCCTTCTCACCAAGCTGCTTGCCTATTGTCCTGTAGCCCATCCCAGCCTTGTGCAGGTCTACAATTTTATCCCTGATGTCCTTACACAGCTCTCTGGTCTTGGCCATTGTGGAGAGGTTGGAGTCTGTTTGATTGAGTGTGTGGACAGGTGTCTTTTTTACAGGTAACGAGTTCAAACAGGTGCAGTTAATACAGGTAATGAGTGGAGAACAGGAGGGCTTCTTAAAGAAAAACTAACATGTCTGTGAGAGCCGGAATTCTTACTGGTTGGTAGGTGATCAAATACTTATGTCATACAATAAAATGCCAATTAATTACTTAAAAATCATACAATGTGATTTTCTGGATTTTTGGTTTAGATTCCGTCTCTCACAGTTGAAGTGTACCTATGATAAAAAAAAAATACAGACCTCTACATGCTTTATAAGTAGGAAAACCTGCAAAATCGGCAGTGTATCAAATACTTGCTCTCCCCACTGTATATGATAGTACGTCACACAAAAGATTTGAAAGCCCCAATCAATAGCCAGGATATTCAGCTATCCGCAGACACCCTGCTTTTGCAGATAGGGGCGACCGTTCTCATACCAGACTGGATTTAATAAAAATATATATATTAGGGTCCCCAAAAATTTGGACTTAAAAAAAAAAAAAGAGGTTTAACCGAAACACCAGGTGGCAGCCTCTAAAATTATATCAGTCCCAAGGCTCAATCCCTCTGTTCGTCATGTGACCTTGTATTGAAACATTTACTTCTTCAAATTACTAAAGCATTTGGATTAGAGTGTTACCTGAAAGCCACTAATATTACCATTCACATACTGTTAACACTAATCAAATTTGACATTGACAGATTCTATTTTACTGTCTGTTTACTTTCACTAGTCTCCATATCGGGGGTGATATGATGTGGGCTGGTGTGGTTAAAATGCCAGGGCTGATTTGTTTACCCTGGAAACATCTACTTCAAATGCATGTTAGTCCATATTCTGCAATTGTGGCTTGGTAGCCTACTCTTGTGGCATGCAAATGGTAAGGGAAAGGGGATACCTAGTCAGTTGTACATCTGAATGCATTCAACTGAAATGTGTCTTCCACATTTAACCCAACCCCTCTGAATCAGAGAGGTGCAGAGGGCTGCCTTAATCAACATTGATGTACCGTCTGTTATTCTGTCTGACAATGAATTAAGCTATAAATTGGTTATAGGCTTTGAAGATGCATATTTCATATGAAGGAATATAGGACCTTATTTCTAATGCCAGTTTATTGATGAAAATGTATACTTTTTAGTGCTGCACATATATTAGATCCTTTTACAGTGGAAATCAGGGAAAAATAGTACAAATGGGATGTGATCATACTTAATTGGCTTTTATCTTATATTAAAGATGCAGTCCGGGATCTTAAGCACGACAAATTCCTAACATATCATATGAGATAGATGACCCGTTTTGGCTAATGAGTTCCATTTTAAAAACTACTGGCTGAAATGATACAAATGTTCTGGAGCGTCACGTTAAACAATTAAACATTTGCATATACATTTAACCCTTAATAAATGCATTGTTTGTGCGCTTATAACCACCCACCACCCCCAAGATGCCCCCTCTCGCTCCATTAGTCCCTCTCTCCATCCATCCCTCTCTCTCTCATCTCTCTTTTTTCCATTCCCTCCCTGTCTCTCGCAATCTCTCTCTCTCTCTTTCTCTCTCAATTCAATTCAATATAAGGGGCTTTATTGGCATGGGAAACATATGTTTACATTACCAAAGCAAATTAAATAGATAATAAACAAAAGTGAAATAAACAATAAAAAATGCACTGTAAATATGACAAAATAATAAAGACATTTCAAATGTCATATGTCTATATACAGTGTTGTAATGATGTGCAAATAGTTAAAGTACAAAAGGGAAAATTTAAAAAACATAAATATAGGTTATATTTTCAATGGTGTTCACTGACTTCCCTTTTCTTGTGGCAACAGGTCACACATCTTGCTGCTGTGATCGCACGTTGTGGTATTTCACCAAATTGATATGGTAGTTTATCAAAATGATTTGTTTTCTAATTTTTTGTGGGTCTGTGTAATCTGAGGGAAATATGTGTCTCTAATATGGTTATACATTTGTCTGGAGGTTAGGAAGTGCAGCTCATTTCCACCTCATTTTGTGGGCAGTGTGCACATAGCCTTTGTTCTCTTGAGAGCCAGGTCTGCCTTTGGAGCTTTTCTCAATAGCAAGGCTATGCTCACTGAATCTGTACATAGTCAAAGATTTCCTTAATTTTGGGTCAGTCACAGTGGTCAGGTATTCTGCCACTGTGTACTCTTTGTTCAGGACCAATTAGTAGTATAGTTTGCTCTGTTTTTTTGTAAATTCTTTCCAATGTGTCAAGTAATTATCTTTTTGTTTTCTCATGATTTGGTTGGGTCTAATTGTGTTGCTGTCCTGGGGCTCTGTGGGGTGTGTTTGTGTTTGTGAACAGAGCCCCACGACCAGCTTGCTTAAGGAGCTCTTCTCCGGGTTCATTTCTCTGTAAATGATGGCTTTGTTATGGAATCGGTTTGGGAATCGCATCCTTTAGGTGGTTATAGAATGTAACGTCTCTTTTCTGGATTTTGATCATTAGCGGGTATTGGCCTAACTGTGCTCTGCATGCATTGTTTTGTTTTTTTACGATGTCTCTCTCTTTCTCTCTCTCTCAAACACACAAACACACACACACATACACACACAGATACATAAATCCGGTTCCTTCATTTCAGTTTTAGATTCACTCACAAGCGAGTCAATCAATTAAAGAAAACATGCATATCGAATAACGATATCTGGATGTAACCTAGTCGATGCCATTTAGGCCTACAAACAAAACAGTTGAGTTGATTCCTGATTGTAACCTAAGCAAATTAGGCTAGTTTATAGCAAAAAAAAGTGTCTCCCGGCGTTGATAATACATTTAATTGATGTATTTTTTATTTCATTTGAAATCGTTGAATATTCCATATGTTATGAGTATGTTATTATTAATTAGAATCTCCATATGAAGAAATATAAAGTATATATTAGCATCGGAATAGTACAACTGACATATGAATGCACTCGACCCAGAGCTTGCAACTGTGCCATATCTGGAGTGGAAACGCGCACGCGGTCATCATGAATCCAGAGACCCCCAAAATTGCTAAAGCCTTGGTGCTAAGGTGCATCGCGAATTACGCGCGAAGGGAATCAACATTGACTTTGACTTCTAGCACAAAGGAGGTCAGAGCAAGCCTTTTGAACACACGCACTGAGATATTAAACAAAGCAATATCACTAGAGGTAAAGAGCAACATGAATACATGAATAACGGTTTTGAAAGAACTTTATACTTTTACCAATAACACATGAACTGACAAACAGGAGACGAAGCTATTACTTTGGTGGTGGTAGTGGTGGTGGGGTGACGTGTGTAAAGGTCGACCGAGGTAATCTCGTTTATCCACGGGTGATTATTTATTTAAAGAAGACAAGATCAAATATTGGAGAGCGAGGATACAAGATACCACTAAACTCTGTTCGACTGAACCTCACAATATCATATTTCATCCATGAGCACAGACGTGCTGGGCAACGCTTTGTTTAATGCATGAGTTTATTCCAGACAGACGACCTAGATGATAATTATGCATTTATTCAATTAAGGGTATTACATGAGTTTTTATTTGCATACGGATTTAGGACGTACCAAGGCTCTTTCGTGATTGTGCTGCGATGGGGCCTTTTCTGCACCACGATGTTTTAATTGAATAGATTATAGGCTCTATGTGTAACTACCTCCTACCATGGTGCACCTTCTTACACGTCGAAATCAAGAGGTATTTGAGTTTAGGTATTCAATGTAAAGTCCTTTGGAAATGTTGTGACGGATTATTTTAAACTGTTGTCCTGTTGTAATAGGCTATACTACATATTGTTGACTGAACATAGAGTCAATTCATTAGCAAGTGATATCCGGGTCCGTTATACCCGAAACAAGTGGAAAGGACTAGAAATGCTCATTCAGTTTAATCAGAGTTTTGCTTTTTTTAAATTCCGTCGTGCATCAAGTGGTTTTCGTTTGTTGTTTTGCAACTTCTTTCCAAGGCCAATTTCTATCCTAATAAGTAAAATTTGACATTATTCCATATGTTAGTTTATTGTCACCTCTTTTAAACTACGGAGTAGACTAGTTGATAGCTGAAAATACGCACATGACTTTTAACATCTCTCACATTCAAAGGCTCAGCCAATCAATGAAATAACCACAAACACGATATAGTCCCACACGTTTCATGTCTTGGAATTAACATACAGAGTAGGATGAAATTAATTTTCGATCATGCAAACAAACATGCGTTATGTTCTGAAACAAATCCAACAAATGAAATAATCCATGCTGTGTCATTTGGCATCCTGCAGCAGCCAGCTATTTCCGCAATATCACTCCTTGTGAGCGAACAAATACAGCCGTTGGCCCCCGCAGATCTGGTCTCCGATGCCAGCCTCCTATGCCAGGGCTCACCTCTGTGTTCAGCGGGTGACGCTGTAGCACGCACACACACACGCGCGCGCGCACACACGCACGCACACACACACAAGCAGTAATTATTCAAATCAGAAATTATAAGGGAAAGGGAAATTATAAGCTACAAAAAGACCTCAGTTCACGTCGATTTGGAAACCTCAAGACACAGGCAGGCCATATTAAGGGCAAAAGTAAGTGTAATTTGCATCAAGCTATTTTTGTGTTTGTTTAAGGATTAGTTCCAAAAATGTATTGCTACATCAAAACGACATAATTGTTACATGAAAAACGCAAACAAAATGTGGTAGGCCTAACTCTTGTGTTGAATGGTTGGATAAAAGCTTCACGGGTCATTATTTTTGTTTGTTCAACCCTTCTCCAACCCCGTTATTTTCTCCGACTCTTCGGGAGAGGTTAACTGATACACAATAACATATCCTTTGAATATACGGCCTAACATGTGGCATATGCTTCGCTAGTCTTGGCACTGGCAGCATGCACTAGCGCCTTTGGCAAGCGCAAAGACTCCAAGCCTGCCAAAGTGAATGTGTTGGACATGCTTAAATGTTATGCCTGCGGAGCAACACAGAATCAAAAACACATGTAACCTATCAATGCATTCACATCACAGACCAATTCTCTCGTTTGACATCGACCACGCCTACTTGAATAGGCCTAACCAAACAAATAGGCTAGTTCAGCAACATTTTACTTAGCAAAACGTCATATAGCGTTTCCCCGCCCTTTCTTTCTCTTCACAGACGGGAAATCTTCCCTAGATCGATGCTGACAGTTAATATTCAGGAAGTTAATACGCCACTTCCCGGCAAGATCACAGATCCTGTTTGAAGCGCGAGACCTGACAAATAAGGACCGGAGCGGCACACAGGCCCTTAAAGATGCTCTAGCATATATTGTCTGAGAGGTGACGTTTCTGAGTTTGAAGAGAGTAGAAGAAACGTAAACAATGTGGTGAACATAACTGACATTATTCTACATTTAAAGTGTCAATCTGCATGTTTAAACAATAACTGCCACTGCCACTGTTCCGGTAAAAAGTTGAGGGATGGACCTGGAGAAATGTAACCACTCTCAAATTCATAGAGGATACAAGGACAAAGAATCCATGAAATTGAAATGATAGTTTTCACCATGTTTACATTTACTTTGTTTAGAAACATTGGAATAAAACAAGCATATATTTTGGGTTCTGATGGGTTACAACAGTTGAGCTAAACTCATGGGGCATTTATAAGTTATATTCTTCAAGAATCACTTAATGTCATGACATGGACGATGTAAAAATGAAAATGACCCCAATTAGAAACTAATTTTGTAGCATAGGCTACGGCTTCCCTGATACGCTCATGATATACTAAACATCGTTAAATACTTGAATGTTGATAGCCTACTGAAGCAAGTCATTACAGTGGTGATATAGGGAAAATGTCTCGTGTGTGTTTTTTTCGCTAGGTGTATGATAGAACATGATATTTAATGTGACGTTAAATTGACCTAGATTCTGTATAAGGCAGATGATGGGGTATCCTCAAAATATCCGATTAATTTGATAATCATGAAGTAGAAATATACGAACTATGCCTTGCTGTTAATTTATTTACCACGAAACTGTAAGAAAATAATGCAAATTAGTCGATACATTTGGTTATAGCATAACCATGCAAATAAATAGGCTATAACATGGAAATATATAAACATAATCTACTACTTGATAATGTAACCCATACGGTAATGGAACACTATAGGCTATTGAAAGTCGATGTTTCATTAAGTATATATTTTTTTAAATAACAAAATGGTTATTAGCTATTAGTAGAATATGATGGATATTATCAGCGATTAGTATGCTAAAACTATTATCTTTATAAGTCATTGTGTTGACTGTGGTCGCTACTGTGAAATGTAACTAATTGCAATTTAAAGGTACATCGTGGATATTGAGATCGCAGGCTCGTGAAGTAGCAGTATGTGCAATGTTCAGGGACTGCAACATTGAGCACGTGAAATAATGGTGGTTGTACAAATAAGTTATGGTATAGGGAGGGGAGGGGTAAAAGTCTTTGAGATGTCAATTTTGTTTTTGTTTGTTCATGAATGTGAATGTTTTATGACATGAATTCGTTTCCTACCGCAGTGCATTTTCTTGTACTAAAACAAATAGCATATCTGTGAACATCAGACACTAAAGAAATACCTCATCTATATTATCTATTGGAATTGAACATGTTATTTGTTTTATGGTACGCTGCATCTTACTCTGTTTGCATGCTATAGGCAGAATACTATTGTGCCATTATGGCGTAACTACATGTGCGGATACCGAAGTCCGGACCTTGGTAATTGTTTCTAATAATAATATACTATATATTTTGTACACAAATAAACTAAATGACGGGTCAACATCAAACTATTGCTCCCAGCGTTGATCAAAGCTCAGAACGCTAATATTATCGATCTGACTGAGTACTAATCGCGCCTGCCTTTGCAAACGAGGGATATCATGATCAGTGGTTCTTCGTTATATTCACCTGCGTCCCCCGGATTTGCCTTTTAGCAGCACATTCACCACTCTCTCAAACGGTTTTACTCCGCCCTCTCGCGGCACAGACCGAGAGCCTGAGATGTAAAACGAACTACCGCAGCTCGCGGTTGGCTCAAGTCGGCATCTTGAGACGCTGCTGACAGTTTGTTGGCAAGATGCTGGACAAAAGGCCATTTTAAAACCATCCTCCGACTGCTGCTATGGCTACAGACATCCCCCAAACAAACAAAAACCAGGCAAGTCAGTTAAGAACAAATTCTTATTTTCAATGACGGCCTAGGAACAGTGGGTTAACTGCCTGTTCAGGGGGAGAACGACAGATTTGTACCTTGTCAGCTCGGGGGTTTGAACTTGCAACCTTTTGGTTACAAGTCCAATGCTCTAACCACTAGGCTACCCTGCCGCCCCAGAATGAGTGCACAACTGGTGAATAGTCGCTTAAAAATAAAGTATGTCAGTCAGGTGGCTAGCTTCCGGCAGAGACTTCTATTGCAGTAATGTTGAGGGGTCTGGCTAGCATTACTTAGTCAGCTAGAAGGATGAACGAAGTAAGAAGCTAAAGTTTACATTAAACGGAGGATCCTATCTCAGCAAGAGCAAAAAATATGCTACTGTACTAAGTTCACATAACTTTGTAGGCTACAACAGTGATGTGGCGCTCAGTGTGTGTGTGTGTGGGGGGGGGGGGGGCAAGCTACAATGCATGCAGGAGGGTGCAGAGGAGACAGAGAGAGAGAGACAGAGAGTGAGAGAGAGAGAGAGGAAGCAAGCAGAGAGAGGTTAGTACAGTGGTTCACAAACTCGGGGTCGGGCCAAATGTGGCATTCCCTGAGAATCTGTACTAATATTAACAAACAAGTTTTGAACTTAAAAAGAAGATAGGCCATGTGGAGATGTTGATATTGAAGCATATCTTCCCTATAGGCCTACCTTACAAGGCAATCACAATGCAAAGAGTACAATTCTAAAAAAAAAGTCGTACAGACGTCTGTCACATGTGCTCAGTGTGAACCTGCTTTCATCTGTGAAGAGCACAGAGCGCCAGTGGCGAATTTGCCAATCTTGGTGTTCTCTGGCAAATGCCAAACATCCTGCACAGTGTTTGGCTGTAAGCACAACTCCCACCTGTGGACGTCGGGCCCTCATACCACCCTCATGGAGTCTGTTTCTGACTGTTTGAGCAGACACATGCACATTTGTGGCCTGCTGGAGGTCATTTTGCAGGGCTCTGGCAGTGCTCCTCCTGCTCCTCCTTGCAAAAAGGTGGAGGTAGCGGTCCTGCTGCTGGGTTGTTGCCCTCCTACGGCCTCCTCCACGTCTCCTGATGTACTGGCCTGTCGCCTGGTAGCGCCTCCATGCTCTGGACACAACGCTGACAGACACAGCAAACCTTATTGCCACAGCTCGCATTGATGTCCCATCCTGGATGAGCTGCACTACCTGAGCCACTTGTGTGGGTTGTAGACTCCGTCTCATGCTACCACTAGAGTGAAAGCACCGCCAGCATTCAAAAGTGACCAAAACATCAGCCAGGAAGCATAGGAACTGAGAAGTGGTCTGTGGTCACCACCTGCAGAACCACTCCTTTATTGGGGGTGTCTTGCTAATTGCCTATAATTTCCACCTGTTGTCTATTCCATTTGCACAACAGCATGTGAAATTTATTGTCAATCAGTGTTGCTTCCTAAGTGGACAGTTTGATTTCACAGAAGTGTGATTGACTTGGAGTTACACTGTGTTGTTTAAGTGTTCCCTTTATTTTTTTGAGCAGTGTATATATAGCTTAATCTAACGAAGTTAGATCAATATACGTTTTAATATATACCACTCTGGGAGCCTAAAGTTTAGAGAGAACACATTTCATCAGTTTTTAATATATGTAGTACAATTTAAATTATATTTGGGGCAGAGCTTGCAGGTGTAGAAAGTGGATGTGGAGGTCCTAGACTGCAGTTGTGAAGCCGGTTGGATGTACTGCCAAATTCTCTAAAACAACGTTGAAGGCGTCTTATGGTAGAGAAATTAACGTTCAATTCTTCGGCAACTGCTCTGGTGGATATTCCTGCAGTTAACATGCCAATTGCACACCTTCAAAACTTGAGACATGTGTGGCATTGTATTGTGTAACAAAACGGCACATTTTAGAGTGGCCTTTTATTGTCCCCAGCACAAGGTGCACCTGTGTAATGATCATCTGCTTCTTGATATGCCACACCTGTCAGGTGGCTGGATTATCTTGGTAAAGGAGAAATGCTCACTAACAGGGGTGTAAAGAAATTTGTGCACAACATTTTTAGAAATAAGCTTTTTGTGTGTGTGAAAAATTTCTGGGATTTTTAACATTTTAACTCAAGCAACTCAAGCACATATCAAGCAAAGTAACACTTTTTGGTTGAGTGATAGGACTCTTCAAATCAAATGTTATTTGTCACATGCACCAAAAACAACGGGTGTAAACTTGTCATGAAATGCTTGCTACCTGCCCTTACCAATGATGCACATTTGAATCTAATTAAAAAATTGTGGCAAAAGAGGAATAAAATACACAAGAATGCAGCTATCTATATAAAGGGAGTATATAGAGTATACCAGTACCAGATCAATGTGCAGGGGTACAAGGTATTTGAGGTAGATATGTACATAATGGCAGGGTAAAGTGACTGGACATCAGGATAGATAATAATAAGATATGTTTGGCAGGTAAATATGTCAGGATGGGCATAATAAGGTATTTGAGGTAGATATGTGTACATAATGGCAGGGTAAAGTGACTAGGCATCAGGATAGATAATAATAAGGTATTTGAGGTAGATATGTACATAATGGCAGGGTAAAGTGACTAGGCACCAGAATGGACAATAATAACAGTAAAATAAAGAACAGAGTAGCAGCAGCATTGTGTGTGTGTGTGTGTGTGTGTTTCGGTATGCGTGTGTACATAGTGTATGTGAATGTGTGTGTGTGTGAGCGTGTCAGTGAAGTGTGTGTGAGTGAGTGTGAATATATAGTATTGTGAGTGTGCACAGTCAGTGCAAGATAGGGTCAATGCAGATAGTCCGGGTAACCATTTCATTACTTCCTGTTGTGTTCCTTTTATGTTCATTAATCCTGTGTTCCTGTCCAAAATGGCCGCCCCATTATAGCTGATTATGAATCCATAATAATACACATATTATCACCTAACGTTGTGTTAGATATTTTTATCAACTTAAGTTCTTGTGAACATTACAAGTTTTCAACTTCTATTTGCTATTTATGGCCTGTAGGCCTCATTGACCTTTTATTTTATTTTTTGACCTGAGCTCATACAACTAATTTTTTAGTAAAAAAAGCATAATGTACGGATTATTTTGAATATAACAAATACTCAGATGAAACATATCATGCTATTTATCACAGACTACTTTGTGTCAAAGTTAACAAGCACTCTCTCCTCCTCACCAGTGTCATGATCAAAGATATGAGCCTCACATAGAGTAAGTATATCGTTTGGTCATTGTGCTGCCACAGAATGAATTGTGAGCAAGGCCTCAAAAAAGCTTTATATACCAGAGCTGCGAGAAAAGTTCTATATATTATTGAAACAATTGTGAGAATGCCAACAGGTGTGGTTTCCGTGGAGGAAAGATTATATTTGGGAAAGGTTCCCGTGGGGGTAGACATGGAAGCCAAGAAGGGGAGTGAGGTGTGTGAGTGTGTGCTCAAACACACATGCATGTGGGGGTCTGGGAGAGGAAGTGTGTCCATCTGATGAATGGGCATGTGCCTGAAATCTATTTTATACACTAATTGTAGTCTCACCCATTCATTTCTAATGACCGGTCATTTTTGAAGGGAACTCCACAGGTGTACAAACGTTAAATAAAACACCCAAAATGTAATGAAAATCATCCAAATGTATTTTGTGTGTTCAGATGCTCTGTATGTACAAAGTCATGGAACCTTATGACTATCAGATTAAATGAACTACGTTTTTCAGAGAGAGAACTTGTAAATCGGTCCAATTCGACCAGAACACAGCAGGAGGGTTAACTATTTAGCAGTCTTATGGCTTGGAGGTAGAATTTGTCTCGGAGCCTATTGGTCCGAGAGCGGATGCTCCAGTACCGTTTACCGGATGTTAGCAGAGTGATAGCTTGGGTGGCTGAAGTCTTTGGACATTTTTCGGGCCTTCCTCTGTCATGTTGTTTCTATTGAGGATTATTGCAGTGACATTAACATGCAATAGGCCTATAGGCAATGTTCATTTGCATACTGATTTACCAATGTAAATTATAATTTAAAAAACTAAAACACGTTTTTAATTTCCATGCCTCATTTGGCCATGAGTCCCAAAAATATCACCAATGTAGCCACTCTGACAGATGAAGAAATGTGGAGGTAAAACCAGTGTAAGGCAACGCTCAATGGCTGTTATTACATGGTTTAAACAAAGTATTCTACTGTAGCCCCCGCGCTGGTGGTAAAATGTCTGGGGTGACAGAGAGCCCTGTTCCCCGCGTCCGAAGGCGTTGTTCTTTGTTGGAGTTTAGTCACGGCTGTAGCGAAGGCGCTGGTCCAGGCATTGTGTTGTCCAATGTGCTGGTCGGGGTTGCTAACAGATGGTACAGGAGTCAGCGGCTGCAGCGAGAGGATGACGTTGCTAAGAGGTGCAGTGAGGTAATGGGAGACCTGTGATTTGTTCACCTGTCACTTTCCCTTTGTTGAGATGAATGGCGCTCCAGGGTGGAGTCAGACACTGGCCGTTTGTCTGGGGTGTAGTCTGCCCTATAGTTTCATTTCGATTTTTGAATCAGTCTTCTATCACACAATCAAAGGTACAAATTGGTATAATTATTTAAAGTCATTCAAACAACAATGGTGCTATTAATAATGTAGCGGTAATATCAATTACAATGACATAACAAGACAAGCACAGACACACACTGTCCACGGCACCGTGCCAGCCATGCTATAGTTCACTCACCGTCCAAGATGATAAGCTCAGAAAGCGTGATAACATCCCATTTGAATCAGTCTTCTGGGTTCAAATTCAATCAGTAGGATTGATATGAACTCACTGTAAACAGTATTCTATTCGTTTCAGTCAAATACAATTGTTCGTAAGTCTATTTCTAGACACAAATGGGAGTGTGATTGAATTCTAGCATCTATAAATGACTAATATGTATAGCCTTTGGTTTAGTGTATCGTTATGGTGGTATACACATTGGCAGCTATACGAGCTGAATTGCAGTGTACAGTCCAATTCTAAACAAATAATTAAATAAACAAAATGTTTCTTCTGTAAGTGTGGATACCATTCCTGCAAATATGTGTTCTGGCATCACACAATTTCCAATAAGTGAACGAGACATCACCATAATAATTTACGCGCAAAATACCTGTTTTGAATAGGTTATTCGTGTTCGCTAACTTGTATTCATTGTAATGTAACCATTAGTCTAAACGTCTTGAGATTACATTTCATGAAATGACAAGTTTTTGAAAATGGTCCAAACATAGCAATAATCCTTATCCTATTATAGAAATCATAATAAAAGGTTTCTGACTCATCGATGCCACCACATAGGCTGTTTTCAAAAGAAGAATTTGCTTTATCGATTCAGTCGCTTTTGATTCAACCGCTCGAACTACGGTACATTGTAATACGGATCATTTTGGTGACATTTGTAAACCAATGAACGACTGAAAAGGGCTACGTGACGTAGTCTACGAGTCCCCGTAGAAAGGCGCGGAGTGTAGCTATAGGTACGGAGGTGCGAAGCAGAACGAAGCTGAGACCCGCTTCCGAGTCTTGACAAGGGATTTGTACACATCGAATCAATAGTCATCTCCTCCCCATAAATTGCACACACACATAGGGCTCAGTGCTCGCCTTTCCGAAGAGCTTGATACCCGTAGGAAAACAATGTCTGTTTTGCAATAGCCCTTGGACTCGAACAATTGTGTGTTTTTATGCATTCGGATCGTCGTCTTTGCTATTATTTTATTCTCGATTGATATTCGTTTTGGGTGTTTTGCGTCAGCATCCACGTGTAGCATTGAACGTCGCTGTTATGATTCGAGGCTTGGAGCAACTCAAGAGTGGAGGCCAGGATACCAACCACAAGTCATCTACAATTCTGCCGTGTTTTTAGTTTTTCTCCTCCTTTCTCTGTTGTTTCTGGAATACGTATTTACTCCTTCATTTAGTCCTAATGCAAGTTGAACGTTTGCAGTAGCTCTCGACCACTTTTGCCTGAAGACAGAGAGAAAATGGTGCATTTTTGTGCATCCTGAAATCTGCATATTGAGAGAGATTATTTGATTCAGAATTTACTTTGTGGTTTTCTGGTATGTTTATTTCATTCTTCTCATCTATTGGTTGTAAATAGTAGGCTATTTTGAATTTGATCACGTGTTCAAATATGGTGTAAACTATAGCCTATACGCCATATAGAAAACGTAATAGTTACTATAATCATGTCTGAAATTAAAGGCCTATATTTGAATACGAATCAAAATCACAGTGTTGGAAAGGAAAATATGTTTTTCGTAGCCTACCATTTTTATTGGCTTGGATTTTTTGACATCCTAAACTAATATATGGGAGCCATTCACTTTAAATGCATGGGCGAGATTTGCGTCTCATGGAAGTTTTGGCTTGCAGATCTGAGGGAGACGCTTGCAAGTGTAGCTCTCCAGCCTCCACGATGCTCTTCCACGGGCTGCTCGGAGGCGAGATGCAGGGGGTTATCTACGAGATGGGCCGGAGGGCGAAGGGCGATTCTACCGCCATCAGTTCTGCTATAGACATGGGAGAAACCGAGACGGTGGGTAAATGCTCTATTAAAGAAGGACCTGTGCTGTTCAGACATGTGGAAGCACAAATAAAGCGTTAATTTCGAGGGACTACGGTCAGAAAGTAAACTGCGATTAAAATAGATTTATTTATAAGCTAGAAAGCAGTATATTGCTTGCATGTTAGCGTTCACATTTGCTAACCATGTGTGCGTAAAGTGTAATTATTCATGGACTACTGGCTACTATTTCGTATTCCTACGAAACTACATGTTACAATAACTTTAGAATTCTATTCACGAAGTTTCCTTTCAGATGCATGTAGACTACATAGGCCCACTTAGATAACAAAACAGATATATACAGTAAAAACTCTAAACATTTGATTTTACACTGCATGGTATGTCTGTTTGCCCGTTTTAAGGCCGTGCATGTTCATTCACAACCCAATAATTATTTCTAACAGATCATCTTGATCACTTTGATAGCCTATTTAGGTATGTTATCTAGGCCTATTGCTATAGCAGGATATAGGCAATCACTGTCATTGATAAGGGGAACCCAGCAAGGCACGAAACATATAGGCCTAACTTGTGAAACATAAACAGGCTCCTGGTTTGTTGTAAAAACAAACAAGTCCTTGTTCAATAGGCCTATACGTCGATTGTCCACTAAAACACGTCTTAAAGTTGGACATGCTCATGTCCATCAACTCTCAATTGAAATATAACACATCCAAAGGAAAATTCGAATTATAATGCTTAATCTGTGATGATTTTTTTATTCGTTTATTAGACCTAATCAAATACGTTTTGCAATATTTTGGTTGTCAACAAGATTTGTTAATTGATGATAATATTGAGTGTTTCACGTGAATTAATGCGCGTAGGAAAAATATTTGAATTGGACATTTTCCTTTTATTTAGTTGTTATAATATATGTAGCGCATGCCTCAATGAAAAAAGAAGGTTTCTGGTGCATTTACATGTTAGGCCTACCTGTTACGTCATGCCACATTTAGGTTCTTTCTAGTGTTACCATTTTATCTATCGCTTTCATGACTGCAAAGTAGACAGAGGTATGAACAGGTATGGAATATGTGTGCGCAAAATATTCACTGTTATACAGTATTGGCCTTGACATTTCTTGGTGGCATACTATCGAACGTGTTCTTATTGTAAACATAAAACTGATTTCCCTTTCCCTCTTCAGGGTATGAGGTCCATCAACAGCGACCGTGTGGCCTTATGCGCGGGCTGCGGGGGGAAGATATCTGACCGCTACTACTTGCTTGCGGTTGACAAACAGTGGCACATGCGCTGTCTCAAGTGCTGCGAGTGCAAACTCAACCTCGAGTCCGAGCTGACCTGTTTCAGTAAAGACGGCAGCATCTATTGCAAAGAAGATTACTACAGGTAACCATGATACAAGGCTACAGCTATAACAACAACAACTGGCCAAGCAAGCATATAAACGAGAGATATCCAATTAGGCCTAGACCCACAGCTAGTATTCTATCTAGGCAACTTATTACAAACACTTAAACTCCCCAGCTACTGCTACTCCATTGGTAGGCTAATCTTCCCCAAAACCATTGGTAGGCTAATCTTCCCCAAAACCATTGGTAGGCTAATCTTCCCCAAAACCATTGGTAGGCTAATCTTCCCCAAAACACGGTAGCTTGTTATCCACGCAGGCCATACATTATTTACAACACATTGGCCAATATGCTACTATTCCATATCTCTGGTAGACCTATTCTTGTTTTTGATGCTCTACTTAGTCTAAAACCAAAACATCCTATTTTTAAGTGGCAAAAGGACAAGAATGAAACACAAAAAAAAACATGAAGATCTGAAGGCATTTAGCCTTTTACGCGTGATAATGAATATGCCTGTATTGATTAATAACAACTTTACATCAACGTTCTTCGTCAGAATGTGCACAAACTAAAGTTTGTTGACCCTGGATTGAATCTATATTCTGTACGTGTTTGTGTCATCCGTTCTCTTCTCCCAAGCAGGAGGTTTTCCGTCCAGAGGTGCGCCCGTTGCCATCTCGGGATCTCGGCGTCGGAGATGGTCATGCGGGCGAGGGACTTGGTCTATCACTTGAACTGTTTCACCTGTACAAGCTGCAACAAAATGCTCACGACCGGAGACCACTTCGGTATGCGGGACAGTCTTGTGTACTGCCGGATCCACTTTGAGACACTCATACAAGGGGAATATCACGCGCATTTCAATCACTCGGGGGATGTAGACTCGGGCAAAGGACTTTGCGCGGGCAGCGCGGGAAACTCGCTGGGGCAGACCTACTACAACGGCGCCCGAACCGTGCAGAAAGGAAGGCCGAGGAAAAGGAAAAGTCCCGGGCCTGGAGCAGATGTGGTGGCTTACAACGCAGGTAGGACGAGTATGTACCGGTTAGCCATGAATGATTATGGCCATTTAAATCTACAGAAATTGCCACGAAAAGAAAATCTCACAATTGTAGGACCTATTTTATTTCACAGTATGTGTGATATCTCTGTTGGAATGAAAGATAACGCGCAAAATAGTGGATTGTTGGACTAATTTGAAATATTTTGATTTGATGGAAATCGGCCCTTGTTTCGACAGGCCTATTTTGTCTGCACCGTTTTGGGAAACATAGAATGGCCTTTTTGTCATTTTTAAACAAAGTTAATCAGTTTGATAAACTAAATGGTCACTTCTTATTTTTTATAATAAAAAATATGTTATGCTTTGGACGTGTTTATGCGCAGACTAGGCCTGACATGTTTTAAAACTGATCGATATGTATATGTTGATTTATTGAATAATTCACCTTTCTGAGACAGCGTAATTTTAACAAGATTTAATGTTTGCTCAAAGATGTGAGGGAAAAGTGAGAAGTTCAATGGAGGCCTCTGATGATTTGTGGAATGGGAGCGCTTGATCCACTTCCAATCTAATATATTTAGATAACATATCCTAAGAGAAATATGCAAGATGAACATGCACAGACCACTAACTAACGCATTCAAGGAGAACCTGCTTCTGAAGGTCTACCCAATTCTCCATGTCCTTCTGCATGTCCCATTATAGGCTACAGAGAGACGGCTTGCGTAATAACATCTCTTGAAACACTCCACTTCATTCTTTTTTTATTTATTTTTATATTTCACTTTTCCCACTGAACATTTCATTTGCAAGCTCATACACGGTCAATTTAGTCTTGTAAAACCTATCTCAAAAGTTAGAGTAATAAAATATTTTTAGAAGACGTTTTATTAGAAGACGACAGAAGCAGACACGTGGAAAATAGTTCAGATGGGGGCTAGGACTTCAAAGAAGATGAGCAAGAGAGATGATCGAATTTTTCCCCAGTCCCACCTCACTTGTTGAGTCTCGCAGTTTGTTTGGTTTTGGGGTAAAAAAAAACTACATTTTTGGGGTTGGGAAATCAATGTCGGATTGCTTGTAAAACATGGGAGAACCCGTGTAGAATCCTGAATAAAACTCTCCCCTGTGAGATTTCGAGAGAAAATCTCCCGCCGCTAGGAATATGTTATTCCGTCATAAATAAAGGACCGACTTGAGCGAGAAGCTCTTGGTGTGTGTTACTTTTGTGCGAAAACCCCCCACTAGATTACTTTGACGTCTTGGTATTATGATTAGGCATTAATAAGCTATGTTTATACTTGTTATAGGCGTATTATCATTCCGATAATAATATGAGTAGGAGTAGGCAAGGATAGGCCCAATAAGGATAGAGCCAGATTGTGTAAACCTGTCGGTTTTTCGAGAGTAAAGGATTTAATGATACAATTTCAGGTCGCTATAGCTCCATATTGTGGTGGCATATGGTGATTTGAATATGAAAGGCGAATGGCAGAACGCTTTAGTAAGCACGTGAGTTAAACATGAACGGTAGGGCTAATAGTTAAAAGATTAGGTCTGTTCTCTGCATTCTGCTTTGGGGAACGAGAATTTGGATTTTCGTTTCATAAACATTTTGAAATGTACCGTTCTGAGTGTGCTTCAATAACTATGAGCATGCAAATGTAATTACAATATTTATACATTATTGTCAAGGACTATTTCATAAACAACTTACTTTTTTTGACAGGGTTGTCTGGTAAATGGTTATACAAATGGGCAGGATTAATTGCACAATTTCCCTCCAAATCTAAAATAGCATAAATAAACGCCATATAAAAGAAGAAAGCCTAATTACATCAAATAAAATAAGGACTTCAATCTTAAACCAACTAATACTGTATATAGGCTTATACCTATCTTTCTTTGCA
This sequence comes from Oncorhynchus nerka, assembly GCF_034236695.1. Lineage (NCBI taxonomy): Eukaryota > Metazoa > Chordata > Actinopteri > Salmoniformes > Salmonidae > Oncorhynchus > Oncorhynchus nerka. Next base: position 1,278,320 of record NC_088414.1, on the reverse strand, counting down.
TAATATTTTGCATTGTCCAAGACAACCTATACCCACTTTTACAAAATCTCATATCTAATGAAATTGGAATTAAATTATAGCCTGCAGTGTTATACAATATTGAATAAGGCATCATGGAGAGGAACATGTTGCCTTTTCTTTCTTTCTACCTTTCTGTTTTGGAGCTTTGCTTCCACCCGAGGGCATTTGTTGACATTCCTTTCACTATCATCTGGGTTTTCTATCAAACCCTGATGGCACTGGATAACACTGTGAAAATACATGCCACTTTTATCCAATATAATATATTCTGCAATCAATCAATCAATCAATCAAATGTGTTTATAAAACCCTATATACATCAGCCAATGTCACAAAGTGCTATACAGAAACTCAGCCTAAAACCCCAAACAGCAAGAAATGCAGATGTAGAAGCACGGTGGCTAGGAAAAACTCCCTAGAAAGGCAGGAACCTAGGAAGAGACCTAGAGAGGAACCAGGCTCTGAGGGGTGGCCAGTCCTCTTCTGGCTGTGCCGGGTGGAGATTATAACAGTACATGGCCAAGATGTTCAAATGTTCATAAATGACCAGGATGGTCAAGTAATAATAATCACAGTAGTTGTCGAGGGTGCAACAGGTCAGCAACTCAGGAGTAAATGTAATTTGACCTTTCATAGCCGAGCAATCAGTGTTAGGGACAGCAAGTGCGGCAGAGAAAGAGATTCTAAAACAGCAGGTCTGGGACAGGTAGCACGTCCGGTGAACAAGTCAGGGTTCCATAGCCGCAGGCAGAACAGTTGAAACTGGAGCAGCAGCACGACCAGGTGGACTGGGGACGGCAAGGAGTCATCAGGCATGGTAGTCCCGAGGCAAGGTCCCAGGGCTCAGGTCCTCTGGGAGAGGAGGGAGAGGGAGAATTAGAGGGAGCATACTTAAATTCACACAGGACACCGGATTAGACAGGAGAAATACTCCAGATATAACAGACTGACCCTAGCCCCCCGACACAAACTACTGCAGCATAAATACTGGAGGCTGAGACAGGAGGGGTTGGGAGACACAGTGGCCCCGGCCGACGATACCCCCGGACAGGGCCAACCAGGCAGGATATAACCCCACCCACTTTGCCAAAGCACAGCCCCAATACCACTAGAGGGATATCTTCAAACCACCAACTTACTACCCTGAGACATAGCGGAGTATAGCCCACAAAGATCTCCGCCACGGCACAACCCAAGGGGGGGAGCCAACCCAGACAGGATGATCACATCAGTGACTCAACCCACTCCAGTGACGCACCCCTCCTGGGGACAGCATGGAAGAGCACCAGTAAGCCAGTGACTCAGCCCCCGTAATAGAGTTACAGGCAGAGAATCCCAGTGGAGAGAGCGGAACCAGCCAGGCAGAGACAGCAAGGGCTATTCGTCGCTCCAGTGCCTTTCCGTTCCCAGTGTGGTGAATTCCATAACTATTGGCAAAAGTTTTTGACATGCAATTGACATTTCACATTTTTTTTACTCACTTGAATATTTTGACATATGAATTTGTTGTCCCCGTTTTTTAAGGAATTATTAGTAACACTTTAGAGTCACTATTCTAGTAAATACAATACTTACTGTACTTACAGAAGAAAAAAGGGAAAAAGTGAGTTCCAATAATGAGCAAATGCAATACTTTTAACACTGCACTACTTACAAAGTAATAAGAACACTTAAGGTAAGGTATTTGTTGTGTCCAGTCAATCTTTCAGGTTGACATTTTATTGATTTATTTAGGCATTTTCACTCAGTGTTGTGGCTATTTAGGAGAAATCACATTGATTCTTTTTGTATTCAGTTTTGCCACTACCATGCTTTCTAATTTAGAGCTTCCAGAGTAATTGTAGACTGTCAGATGTGTTGTAGGTGTTTTGCAGACAGTTTTGCCACTAACATGCTTTCTAATTTAGAGCTTCCAGAGTACTTGTAGACTGTCAGATGTGTTGTAGGTGTTTTGCAGACAGTTTTGCCACTAACATGCTTTCTAATTTAGAGCTTCCAGAGTACTTGTAGACTGTCAGATGTGTTGTAGGTGTTTTGCAGACAGTTTTGCCACTACCATGCTTTCTAATTTAGAGCTTCCAGAGTACTTGTAGACTGTCAGATGTGTTGTAGGTGTTTTGCAGACAGTTTTGCCCCTAACATGCTTTCTAATTTAGAGCTTCCAGAGTACTTGTAGACTGTCAGATGTGTTGTAGGTGTTTTGCAGACAGTTTTGCCACTACCATGCTTTCTAATTTAGAGCTTCCAGAGTACTTGTAGACTGTCAGATGTGTTGTAGGTGTTTTGCAGACAGTTTTGCCACTACCATGCTTTCTAATTTAGAGGATCCAGAGTACTTGTAGACTGTCAGATGTGTTGTAGGTGTTTTGCAGACAGTTTTGCCCCTAACATGCTTTCTAATTTAGAGCTTCCAGAGTAGTTGTAGACTGTCAGATGTGTTGGTGTTTTGCAGACAGTTTTGCCACTACCATGCTTTCTAATTTAGAGCTTCCAGAGTACTTGTAGACTGTCAGATGTGTTGTAGGTGTTTTGCAGACAGTTTTGCCACTACCATGCTTTCTAATTTAGAGGATCCAGAGTACTTGTAGACTGTCAGATGTGTTGTAGGTGTTTTGCAGACAGTTTTGCCCCTAACATGCTTTCTAATTTAGAGCTTCCAGAGTACTTGTAGACTGTCAGATGTGTTGGTGTTTTGCAGACAGTTTTGCCACTACCATGCTTTCTAATATAGAGCTTCCAGAGTACTTGTAGACTGTCAGATGTGTTGTAGGTGTTTTGCAGACAGTTTTGCCACTACCATGCTTTCTAATTTAGAGGATCCAGAGTACTTGTAGACTGTCAGATGTGTTGTAGGTGTTTTGCAGACAGTTTTGCCACTAACATGCTTTCTAATTTAGAGCTTCCAGAGTACTTGTAGACTGTCAGATGTGTTGTAGGTGTTTTGCAGACAGTTTTGCCACTACCATGCTTTCTAATTTAGAGCTTCCAGAGTACTTGTAGACTGTCAGATGTGTTGTAGGTGTTTTGCAGACAGTTTTGCCACTACCATGCTTTCTAATTTAGAGGATCCAGAGTACTTGTAGACTGTCAGATGTGTTGTAGGTGTTTTGCAGACAGTTTTGCCACTAACATGCTTTCTAATTTAGAGCTTCCAGAGTACTTGTAGACTGTCAGATGTGTTGTAGGTGTTTTGCAGACAGTTTTGCCACTACCATGCTTTCTAATTTAGAGGATCCAGAGTACTTGTAGACTGTCAGATGTGTTGTAGGTGTTTTGCAGACAGTTTTGCCACTAACATGCTTTCTAATTTAGAGCTTCCAGAGTACTTGTAGACTGTCAGATGTGTTGTAGGTGTTTTGCAGACAGTTTTGCCACTAACATGCTTTCTAATTTAGAGCTTCCAGAGTACTTGTAGACTGCCAGATGTGTTGTAGGTGTTTTGCAGACAGTTTTGCCACTACCATGCATTCTAATTTAGAGCTTCCAGAGTACTTGTAGACTGTCAGATGTGTTGTAGGTGTTTTGCAGACAGTTTTGCCACTACCATGCTTTCTAATTTAGAGCTTCCAGAGTACTTGTAGACTGTCAGATGTGTTGTAGGTGTTTTGCAGACAGTTTTGCCACTAACATGCTTTCTAATTTAGAGCTTCCAGAGTACTTGTAGACTGCCAGATGTGTTGTAGGTGTTTTGCAGACAGTTTTGCCACTAACATGCTTTCTAATTTAGAGCTTCCAGAGTACTTGTAGACCGTCAGATGTGTTGTAGGTGTTTTGCAGACAGTTTTGCCACTAACATGCTTTCTAATTTAGAGCTTCCTGTCAGGATTTGGCCAGGGTTGTTCCGGTTTTTGGTCACTAGATGCCCCCATTGTGCCTTTTGACCTTTTGTTTTCCCTTGATCCCCATTATTATTTGCACCTGTGCCTCGTTTCCCCTGATTGTATTTAAACCCTTTGTTTTCCTCAGTCCTTTGCTCTGTGTTTGTATGTTAGCACCCAGCTCTAGTATTCTGTTAACTCTTGTTGATCCCGGTGGACGCTCTTGTGGAATTCTGTTTTTTGTTCTTGTTTATTTATTTTTGATTATCTTTTGAGGCTTTTTGTGCTATACCTACCACCTTGTGGATTTTCCTTTTTTGTCTTGGAGGATTACCTTTGTTCTTGTGGAATTCCTTTTGAGGTTGTGGAGTTACATGTGTTCCTGAAGGACTTCACTTTTTACTACATTAAATACACCGTCTCAAGTACTGCTGTGTCTGCCTCATCTTCTGGGTTCTGCCGACTATTCGTGGCTCAGTTGGTTAAGTGACTGTTTCTCACTCCGGAGACCCGGGTTCGTAACCGGGTCCTGACACTTCCAGAGTACTTGTAGACTGCCAGATGTGTTGTAGGTGTTTTGCAGACAGTTTTGCCACTAACATGCTTTCTAATTTAGAGCTTCCAGAGTACTTGTAGACCGTCAGACGTGTTGTAGGTGTTTTGCAGACAGTTTTCCCACTAACATGCTTTCTAATTTAGAGCTTCCAGAGTACTTGTAGACCGTCAGATGTGTTTTGCCCATGCTGTAAACTACAGAATGTAAACATATAGGTCGTGCTCTTGCTTGATTCAATTTGATACAAAAGTTGTCATTATGAATTCATTGAAATTAGCACAATAGTTTATAGATATAGATAACTGTACTGTTACCAATAATAGTAATAATGATAATAATATAATCTGATTAGCTAGAAAGAAAATATTCTAGTGCAATGATTGCTCTGTAAAATGACCCCTTTAATGCATAATTTGCTTATTTTGACTTACATTTTCAGTTGACATTTTAATTTCACTAGACTCAAAAATATTTCACTTTGAGTGTATCCGTTTAGCCTCCACTAACCACAACCTTGTAAAGTCCAGTCCGTCATGAGCTTTCCTGTCAACAAATAAGACACGCGGTCTGTCTGCCATAGCGTTCACAACGGCAACAAAACAACACATTGGAATAGTCTGAATACGTCATCCCAATGATGACATGATCGTAACCATAAACTAAATTCCATGAAAATGGTCACCAAAGTATTGTGTCATATTGTATTGTATCGTATCTTAACCAGAAACGAACCTGTGTGTGTTGTCCCTCCCCTCCAGCATTAAGTTGCAGTGAGGATGGGGACCTCCTGGACCATGACTCCCACTACTCCTCCAGCTCCAAGTCCAAGCGCATGCGCACCTCCTTCAAACACCACCAACTGAGGACCATGAAGTCCTACTTTGCCATCAACCACAATCCAGACGCCAAAGACCTGAAACAGCTGGCCCAGAAGACGGGTCTCTCCAAACGCGTGCTGCAGGTGAGAAAGAAGATTCCCTTCATAAGGACAATTACTTACACACAGGTAAAGGTAACTGCCAAAATAGTGACTACCATGCCTATGCCCCCATCCACAGGGCACGAGTGTCACTGAATGGTTTGATGAGAATGAAAACTATGTAATCCATATGCCATTGGCAACTCAGTCATCAGATCTCAACCCAATTGAACACTTATGTGAGATTCTGGAGCGGTGCCTCAGACAGCGTTTTCCACCACCATCAACAAAACACCAAATGATGGAATTTCTCATGGAAGAATGATGTCGCATCCCTCCAATAGAGTTCCAGACACTAGTAGAATCTATGCCAAGGTGCATTGAAGCTGGTCTGGCTGGTGGTGGCCCAACGCCCTGTTAAAACCCTTTATGTTGGTGTTTCCTTTATTTTGGCAGTTACCTGTATGTTATTGTATATAGTCCACTTCTGGGCTCATATTGAACAAGTGTCTCAGAGTAGGATTATCCTAGACCAGCAGTCCTACTCTGAGACGAATACGGGCACTGATGTTCATTTGGTAAGTGAAATCTGCATCGCATTTCACCAGTTACAAATACTGTAAATCATCATTTTTTTGCTCTGGTTATCTGTATGTTTCGGTTTAGTGCAAAATTCCACCTAATTAAATATACCATTTTACTTTTTTAATACATCATTACAATCCAATGCAAGTCAATATATTAGCATGTTTTGCACTTCATGTCCAATGGATCCTTAAGTGTCTAAAATGGATTGTGTATCTCAGCTAATTTAGTATTTGGAAACAATGTCCAGTTAAACAAAACCAAAGCATGGAATGCTGTTATAACTTGTCCATAGACTGCTTACAGGGTAAGGAAACAAAGTGATTTTGTAGTTTGGGTGAACTATCCCTTTAACTACTAACACTCGGCATTCACACAGAGGGAAAGTGATTCATCGGTGTAACAATAAAGGAATTAGTTTAGAGTAACAATGTTCCTTTTGGGAAACAGCTTGGATGCTAACGATGCAACTGACTGTAGGAACTACAAAAATAATTAACTTAGAGCTGCAACATGTACATTTTTGGGAGACCCGACCAAATTTACATAAACATGTGAGTTATAGATCTGTCATTCTCATTCTCATTGAAAGCAAGTCTAAGAAGCAGTAGATCTGTTCTATGTGGGCTATTTCTATGCTTCCAGTTCTTAAGTTTAGTGTTTGCGTCTTTGACTTTCGGTTTTGAACACCAGCCTAGGACAGCTGAAAATACAATATTTTTGGTTATAGAAAATATATTTCACAGCGGTTTAGGTGGCACAATGATTCTCTACACTCTACTTTAGTTTTTTCACATAAACTGAAATGAGATGAACAATTAGAATTTTATCAACCAGGAAATGGCGAAGCGATTTCTGTATAGTGCATCTTTAATGTTACACAAACTATGAAAGCTCTTGGGATACTAGGCCTTGTACAATAGTACTCGACTGTGTGGCAAATGGAAACAGTGGTTTATGCTTGTGAGGTTATTGTCAAGTGTTGTACATTGATGATGGTACCTGCAGCCCTTGTAGAAAAATGTATTTGTGGCTATGTACTCAGTAGTTCAACAATTTCCTCATAGTTGTTTTACATGTTTTAGTAGTAAATAATGAGAATATTTGAAATTGCATTCTTTGTATCTGTGGTAATAATGAACTTAATAATGCAGACAGACAAAATGCCAGAGAAATCTATCAGGGAAGTTTTTGATTAGTATAATTGTTCAAGTGTTATGATTGTCCCAAACAAATTGTAAATAGAAATGACCCACCTATTTCCATCCCATTGAACATAATTTTCACAAGAGTAAAAACATTTAGTCCTCACACAGTCAGTATAGATATCCCTTGATCTAAGTCATGACCTATTTTTTTTTTTTTAAGAAAGTGTCACCGAGTTATCATACCAACTGTTTAGCATTCGATATGGGAATTCAAAAACACGCAACGGACCATTTGCAAAAGTATAAACAACTGCAAATTATATGTTTAAAAAAAAAACAGACAGGTGTAAAACACGGATTTAACGAACAAACTGAAGAAAAACAAAGTCGACTCTTTGCTTTGATGAATTCCATTTTCATGTTTGTCATTTTGATTTGAACCCCCCCCCCCTCCTTAGGTATCTCTCTGTTTCTAAACCTTTCCCCCCACAGCCCAGGCTTCGGTTCACCACACTTACACTATCTATTGAGCATTTCTTTCCCCTTTCTCTTTCTTTCTGTGAAGGTTTGGTTCCAAAACGCCCGGGCCAAGTTTCGACGGAACATTCTACGTCAGGAGAGCACAGGACTGGACAAGCTGTTGGATGGGTCCACTCTATCAGGGGGGTCGCCTTCAGGCCCTCCCTCCGAGCTGTCCAACTCCTCAATGAGCCCTTCCAGTACCCATACCACCCTCACGGACATGACCAGCCCCTCTATGACATCGGCTAACCCTGTACTGACCGCTGTGCCGGGGGGCATGGACCTACATGACTCCATGAGTGTGAGCCCTTCCCAGACCACCCTTACCAGCCTTTTCTGATGTCACCCACCCCACCCGATCCGCCCATAATCCCATCCACCAGCTCACTCAAGAGGGAGTCACTTAAAAAATGATATTCCCCCTGGACCCTGGACCTTAGGCTTCTACCCTGTCACTCCATCCTGACCATTCTGTTTCTAGGGGTTTGTAAAAAAAAAAAAAAAAGGTAAAAGCATTGGGGAGTGTAAAATGCAGATGCAAAGTACTGTAGCAAGGTTATCCGGAAGACTCTAGCGTGCCTTATACATTTTAATCACACAGAGGAATCCCTGATCTGAGAAATGTCTCATCTAGGTGGCATATTTATTAAAAGATTTTGTTAAAGGACGGTTGCCCCACTGACAACTGCATTTGCTTAAGACATGGCCATCAAAGCTGATCTACTTTACAATTCAGTCTGTACAGAGTAAGGGTCTGATGTCAACAAGAAAATGTATATTGGTAGATAGGGCATAGATGAGAATTAGAATTAAACTGATACAGTTGATATAAAGATATCATGGTCACTATCCTTTACTCAGACTTTGCTTTAATATTTTGTAACAATAAACTGTCATACACAGAAATGAGATATAATATATATTGATATCTGACTCATTGCTGATGGAATTGCATTGATTCTATTTGCAGTCACCATTTAATATCTCAGTAACATATACATTTTAAGGAAAAATAGCTACAACATATCTAGTGCTTTTTGAGCATCACACTCTTTGGATTATGAATTGATAGGAGAAACATATGGATTTAGATTGTGGAATAATGTCTGGCTATTTGAGTATTGTCACATTCATCACTACATTTGTAGTTTGTTTCAGCACTTGTGTACCAGATGCACTTCCACACGCACACGCCATACTTACCTCAGTCTAAATGTCTTTCTATGTTCTTGTTTCTGAAAACCAGCACTCTGATTTTGGGTAGATACCAAGGTTATGGCTCTGTTTGCATGGTATCACATTTTGAAATTCTAAAAGTCCAGACAATGTAGGAATTTAACACAAAATAAATCTATTTAAAACTTAGATGCTGTATGGGAGCATCGAACAATGGTACCAGCAATCAAAAATAAATCCAAGACACCACTTCTAAATACTTATTTGGAATTGTCCCTACAAAACGGTTCCTTGTGGGGACCTGCCTGAATATTGGTGTTGGTACAGAGAAACTAATCAGGGATTTGTGAAGTTGGCAAATAAACCAACTTTACCTGGGTCCTGCTCATTAGGACCGTACAGTAGCAACATATTTTGTAATGGAAAACGTAAACGAGTGTCTCTTATTGGACAAATTCAGATAGTACTTCCTTGTTTCAAACTGTTTTCTTCCACTTGGTGCCTACTGAACATTAACCTGGAAGCTGGTAGGACTATAAGGGTTTCTGACATGGAGAATCAAGCTGCCTTCCTTTTGACTGTGATTACCTTCACTCATGAACGAGGATGTACACTTGTGTACATCGACAAATGTTGTTTTTTGAACCACAGTCTTTTCTTTGTTTGTCCTCCCATTCTTGTGCAGTTTCCCCCTTTTGATGTAATTAAGCATTAATTTATTTCAAAATGTAAAAGGGTGAGCAAAATTTGACCTGGTCTCTGTTGTTTAAAAAAAAAAAGTTACTACCTATAGGAAATGATCATATGACAAACGCACACATGTACAGTTGAGGTCGGAAGTTTACATACACTTAGGTTGGAGTCATTAAAACTTGTTTTTCAACCACTCCACAAATGTCTTGTTAACAAACTATAGTTTTGGCAAGTCGGTTAGGACATCTACTTTGTGCATTACACAAGTCGTTTTTCCAACAATTGTTTACAGGCAGATTATTTCACTTATAACTCACTGTATCACAATTCCAGTGGGTCAGAAGTTTACATACACTAAGTTGACTCTGCCTTTAAACAGCTTGGAAAATTCCAGAAAATTATGTCATGACTTTAGAAGCTTCTGACATAATTTGAGTCAATTGGAGGTGTACCCGTGGATGTATTTCAAGGCCTACCTTCAAACTCAGTGCCTCTTTGCTTGACATCATGGGAAAATCAAAATAAATCAGCCAAGACCTCAGAAAACAAATTGTAGACCTTGCTCCCAAGGTTCATCCTTTGGAGCAATTTCCAAATGCCTCAAGATACCATGTTCATCTGTACATACAATAGCACACAAGTATAAACACCACGGGACCACGCAGCTGTCATACCACTCAGGAAGTTGACGCTTTCTGTCTCCTAGAGATGAATGTACTTTGGTGCGATAAGTGCAAACCAATTGCAGAACAACAGCAAAGGAACTTGTGAAGATGCTGGAGGAAACAGGTACAAAGGATTCTATATCCACAGTACAGCATCATGTTGTGGGGGTGCTTTGCTGCAGGAGGGACTGGTGCACTTCACAAAATAGATGGCATCATGAGGTAGGAAAATTATGTGGATATATTGAAGCAACAGCTCAAGACATCAGTCAGGAAGTTAAAGCTTGGTCGCTAATGTGTCTTCCATTTGGACCATGACCCCAAGCATACTTCCAAAGTTGTGGCAAAATGGCTTAAGGACAACAAAGTCATGGTATTGGAGTGGCCATCACAAAGCCCTGACCTCAATCCTATAGAAAAGTTGTGGGCAGAACTGAAAAAGCGTGTGCGATCAAGGAGGCCTACAAACCTGACTAGGTTACACAAGCTCTGTCAGGAGGAATGGGCCAAAATTCTCCCAACTTATTGTGGGAAGCTTGTGGAAGGCTACCTGGAATGTTTGACCCAAGTTAAACAATTTAAAGGCAATGCAACCAAAAATGAATTGAGTGTATGTAAGCTTCTGACCCACTGGGAATATGATGAAAGAAATTAAAGCTGAAATAAATCATTCTCTTTACTTTTATTCTGACATTTCACATTCTTAAAATAAAGTGGTGATCCTAACTGACCTAGGACAGGGAATTTCTACTAGGATTAAATGTCAGGAATTGTGAAAATCTGAGTTTAAATGTATTTGGCTAAGGTGTATCTAAACTTCCAACTTCAACTGTATCTAATATTGTCTATGTGTCTCAAAATCATTGTAATGTAGTTAACATTAAAAATAGTGAATGACTAACCTTGGCCCCTTACGCTATGAAATCACACACTATTGCAGAGACTTTGATATTTCCTGCCGCAATTAATATGGTGAAAACAATGTGTGGGGAGGCAAAGGCACAGAAACTCACATCAATACCTTTGTTTGTTAAGTAATGTGTTACATTGCTAGCAATCAAGAGGAAACTCTGACTGAACAACTCCAAAACTCTCCAGCATATGCTATCCAAATGGATGTTAGTTGTGAGGGCCAAGATACCCATGCATTGACTTTTGTTCGCTATACATGTTGGGGGATGCTTTTTAAGAGGACATATTGTTTTGGCTCACAATTCCCGAGCATGAAACAGCATTGGGGATGTTCAGTGTGCTTCGTGGCTATATTGACCAAAAGCAGATTCCATATGGGATTGAATGGTGGGCTTTTGCACAGAGGGGGTTCCGTCTATCACGGGACAGCTGTCGGGTCTCTGAACTCTAGTTATGAATGTGTCTCCCTCTGCCATTGTATGATACACCAAGAGCAACTGGCGACAAAAGAGCAAAGCACAGACCTCGGCGATATTTACTGCAGCAGGTAACGTTGATTATAAACTACATCACACAACATCCACTGCGCGTACGCCTGTTCACTACGTGGAGGTGTAGGATCAGAGCATGACAGTGTTCTGTCTCACACCGGGACTTGGTGGTTGTCGAGGGGGAGTGTTGGAAAGATTTTTCGCATTGAGAGAGAAACTCGTCATTCACAATGGATGTATAAAAAACGGACTTGTTGACTTTCCGTGTAATGAAAATAAAAGAAAAGAAAACAGCATCAGTAAGTGTGCCACAGAGTGATGACTGCTCACCTCCAATGCTTGGAAGAGCAGTTTGGGATGGACCTACTTCCCAATCCATTTGACTGTGATCCTAGCTCAGTTGACATGCGGGTTAGGGGAAACGAACAGCTGATCGAGCTTTCATATGGCTGAATGCTTCGGACAACACATCCACGGGTCACAACGGAGGGGTTTTTAGTTCCTGACTCAAAGGGAATACTCTGCCATCTCCCTCTAAGCATTATTGCTGAGTACAAAACAACTGGAAACTGGGAACTAGGAAATCTCTGACATCGAACTTCAGTTCAAGACAACTGGGAACTCGGAAAGAAACGAGCTCCGACTGGGAAAAATATTTTTGAACGGTCATCCAACTCAGAATTCCAAGTCAGGAACTCAGGCTTCTTTCTAGAGCTCTGACTTTCCAACCTACAGATCACTGACGTCATGATTTTACCTCATATTTTTCAGAGTACCCAGTTGTCTTGAAAGCACCATTAAACTCATGGTAGGATACCCTTCACCAGCTCATATCTGTGTGAAGCTGGATTCAGTGCTCTCATATGCATTAACACAGAATATCGATCCCGGTTGGATGTGACAGCAGAGATGAGGTGCGCACTGTTGACCAATCCCCTGACTTTGAGAAGGCCCAACAACATGCATCAAGCACACCCATCTCATTAGTGGTGGTGAGATAAAATACATTATGTGAGCCTCATTTGCAATTGACTGCCCCACATTAACAGTATGTGATGTTGAGTTGAGAAGACAATCATCAATACTGCTAGAATTTTTATTAATGACCCCCCCCCCCCCCCAAAAAAAATGTACGTCGGTGTGGTCTCGAGAAGTTTCAGATATTGAAATAGGGTTGTGAGCCAAAAATATTTGTAATGGTAGCGGGGTGAACAGACCGTGGCTCGGGTGGTCTTTGACGTAATTTCTTATCGTTCTTGGAAACGTTATGCTAAAGGACCTAAATTCCCACAGAAGAACGCTGTTCCTTAACATTCTTGGAGCAATTTGAGAACATTACTTTAAATATTACCATGAGGAAACCTGTAGGAAACATGATGCTGAAGTGCTGAAATTCCCACAGAAGAACATTGTTTCTTATCGTTTAGAGTACTATATACTGTAGGTAGAGAACATTGAACAGAACAAGGCTATGTCAATAACACAATTTTGACAAAAATGCAGATAGCACCTTTAAGTCCCAAGCTCTCGCATTGTTAAACCAGTTGGGGAACGTTCCTAGAACATTGCCAAAATGTTTTTGAAATGTAACCATGTTTGACATTTTAGGGAACAATATTTTAAAGTAATGAAATACCCAAAAAATAAATATATATTTTTTGCTAAGTTCCTTAAATGTTCTGAGAACGTTCCAAAACCAAGCAACTGTCCTCCACCCAGAAATTTGTGGGAATGTTGTATGCTAAATAAATAACCATAGGACAACCACCCTCTCACCAAGCTTGAAGAAACATATGGGTCTCAGAACGTTATGGGCTAGCTGCGAACTTACTGGACAGGAGGATGAGGAGCAGATGAAGAACAGGAGAGACGGAAGCACCCCACCACCCGGTCCTCCTACCCTTTCACACATACACACACTATCACCCAACCCCCTCTCTAATTACCCAGGGTGACTGGCGGTTGGAGAGACTTTGAGCCCCGTCCAAGTTTTACGTCAGTTGCCTTGGCCCCTGATTCCCAGTGAAAGGGTGTTGGGGTGGAGGAGGAGCACCTCATTTCCCGTGTGACAGATATTTTCATAATACGCCGGGCCTGGGCGGTGAGGGTAGCAGTGTGGTTGATGGGTGGAGGCGAGGGGGCATAGTGATAAGCACTGCTCAGATCACAGCGTCGCTCCAGGGCGCCAGACAGTAATCCACCTTGAAGGCCCCGAGGGGACGATCGGCACAATGGGGTCTGTCGAGCAAATGTGATGTGATCCCTGCTCCACACACACATGCACACACACACACTCCTGTGGGCGAATGATACACCAAGTTCAGGGTGTTTTGATGCCTCCCTGAGTGGTCCATTTTTATTTGTTAGATGCGCCGAATACAGCAGGTATCACCTTACAGTGAAATGCTTACTTACAAGCCCTTAACCAACAATGCAGTTAAAGAAAAATAAGATAAGTAATTAAAAATAAAGTTACAAATAATTAAAGAGAAGCAGTAAATTAACAATAGAGGCTACATACATGGGGTACGGGTACGTAATCAATGTGCGGGGGCACCGGTTAGTCAAGGTAATTGAAGTAATATGTAAATGTAGGTAGAGTTAAAGTGACTATGCATAGATAATAACAGAGAGTAGCAGCGGTGTGAAAGGGCGGTGGGTAATGCAGATAGTCTGGGTAGACATTTGATTAGCTGTTCAGGAGTCTTATGGCAAGGAGGTATAAGCTGTTAAGAAGTCTTTTGGACCTAGATTTGGCGCTCCGGTAGCGCTTGCCGTGCGGTAGCAGAGAGAACATTCCAAGACTAGGGTGGCTGGAGTCTTTGACAATTTTTAGGGCCTTTTTTTGGGACCGCCTGGTATAGAGGTCCTGGATGGGAGGAAGCTTGACCCCAGTGATGTACTGGGCCATACACAGTATCCTCTGTAGTGCCCTGTGGTCAGAGGTTGAGCAGTTGCCAAACCAGGCAGTGATGCAACTAGTCAGGATGCTCTCGATGGTACAGCTGTAGAACTTTTTGAGGATCTGAAGACCCATGCCAAATCTTTTGTGTCTCCTGAGGGGGAAAAGGCTTTGCCATGCCCTCTTCAAGACTGTCTTGGTGTGTTTGGAGTTTTACAAAGTACTACACAAATTGGTTTAATTATTAATTTTCTAACTAAATGGTAACACAGGATAAACATACACAGTTAATACATTAAAACAGGTCCCTAGCGGACCGACACAATATGGAGGCTTGTTACATAAGAGATGGAGAGGGCAAGAGAGAGAAAGAGAGAGGGACACGAACCACTGACAATGATAGTTTGTTGTTGATGTGGTCACCTGCTCCACTACAGCCCCGTCGATGAGAATGGGGGCAAGCTCGGTCCTCCTTTGCCTGTAGTCCACAATCATCTCCTTTGTCTTGATCACGTCGAGGGAGAGGCTGTTGTCCTGGCACCACACGGATAGGTCTCTGACCTCCTTCCTATAGGCTGTCTCATCGTGTCGGTGATCAGGCCTACCACTGTTGTGTCATCTGCAAACTTAATGATGGTGTTGGAGTCATGCCTGGCCATGCAGTCATAAGTGAACAGGGAGTACAGGAAGGTACTGAGCACGCACCCTAAGTCCAGGATCCAGTTGCAGAGGGAGGTGTTTAGTCCCAGGGTCCTTAGCGTATTGATGAGCTTTGAGGGCACTATGGTGTTGAACGCTGAGCTGTAGTCAATGAACAGCATTCTCACATAGGTGTTGCTTTTGTCCAGGTGGGAAAGGGCAGCGAGGAGTCCTGTGGATCTGTTGGGGCGGTATGCAAATTGAAATGGGTCTAGGGTTTCTGGGATAATGGTGTGGATGTGAGCCATGACCAGACTTTCAAAGCACTTCATGGCTACAGACGTGAGTGCAACGGGTCGGTAGTCTTTTAGGCAGATAACATTAGTGTTTTTGGGCACAGGGACAATGGTGGTATCTGTTTGAAACATGTTGCTATTATAGAGTCAGTCAGGGACAGGTTGACACATGCAGTTGGTCAGCGCATGCTCGCAGTACGTGTTGGTAACCTGTCTGGCCCTGCGGCCTTGTGAATATTGTCCTGTTTAAAGGGCTTACTCACATGGGCTACGGAGAGCATGATCACACAGTCGTCCGGAACAGCTGATGCTCTCATGCATGTTTCAGTGTTACTTGCCTCAAAGCGAGCATATAAGGAACTTAGCTTGTCTGGTAGGCTCATTTCACTGGGCAGCTCACAGCTGTGCTTCCCTTTGTAGTCTGTAATAGTTTGCAAGCCCTGCCATATCGATGCGCATTGGAGCCAGTGTTGTATGAATCAATCTTAGTCCTGTATTGACACTTTGCCTGTTTGATGGTTTGTCGGAGGGCATAGAGGGATTTCTTATATGCTTCCGGATTAGAGTCCCTCTCCTTGAATGCGGCAACTCTTCCCTTTAACTCAGTGCGGATGTTGCCTGTAAACCATGGCTTCTTGGGGTACGACGTCATCAATGCACTTATTGATGAAGCCAGTGACTAATGTGGTTTACTCCTCAATGCCATCGGAAGAATCCCGGAACATATTCCCGGAACATCTTCCAGTCTGTAGCAAAACGGTCCTGGAGCTTAGCATCTGCGTCATTTGACCACATCTCTATTGACCAAGTCACTTGTGCTTCCTGCTTTAGTTTTTCTTCTAAGCAGGAATCAGGAGAATAGAACTTTGGTCCAATTTGCTAAATGGAGGGCGAGGGAGAGCTTTGTATGTGTTTCTGTGTGTGGAGTAGAGGTGTTCTACAGTTGTTTTCCCTCTGGTAGCACACTTAACATGCTGGTAGAAATGAGGTAAAACAGATTGAAATTTCCCTGGATTAAAGTCCCCAGCCACTTGGAGCGCCGCCTCTGGATGAGCGGTTTCCTGTTTGCTTATGGCCGTATACAGCTCATTGAGTGCGGTCTTAGTGTCAGCATCGGTTTGTTGGTGGTAAAGACAGCTACGAAGAATATAGATGAAATCTTGCTTGGTAAATAGTGCGGTCTACAGATTATCATGAGATTTTCTACCTCAGGCGAGCAAAACCTTGAGACTCCTTTAGATTTCATACACCACCTGTTACACCACCTGTTGTTTACAAATATACATAGACCGCCACACCTAGTCTTACCAGAGGCCGCATTTCTACCCTGCCGAAAAAACTAGAAACCCGAAAGCTGTATGTTATTCATGTCGTTCATGTTCACCCACGACTCAGTGAAACATAAGATATTACAGTTTTTAATGTCCCGTTGGTAGGATAGTCTAGAATGGAGATGGTAGGAGATACATGTTGTTTGTCCATTTCTTTATCCAATGATTGGATGTCTAATAGGACCGATGGTAACGGCAGATTACCCACTCGTGGTCAGATCCTTACAAGGCACCAAGACCTACATACCCAATATCTCTGTCTCTTTCTCCTGTGGATGACGGGTCGTTAAAGTGAGCATCTTCATCCACTGCGAGGTGAGTCACTGTTCTGATGTCCAGAAAGCTCTTTTTGGTCATACGAGCCGAAACATTATGTACAAAAACACAATTGGTTGACCGTAAAACGGCAGCCATCTACTCTGGCACCATTGGGACTAGTGCGTGGGACTAGCGCAGTGTTGAATGCTGGCCTTACACTCTGTTGCCACCTGTCCCTCATTTCTGAAAGATACATGCCAACAAACCCTTTGCACTCCCACCGACAGGCATCCCCATTACCAGCAGCATACCACCCTGCATCCCACTGCTGGCTTGCTTCTGAAGCTAGGCAGCGTTGGTCCTGGTCAGCAGCATACCACCCTGCATCCCACTGCTGGCTTGCTTCTGAAGCTAAGCAGCGTTGGTCCTGGTCAGCAGCATACCACCCTGCATCCCACTGCTGGCTTGCTTCTGAAGCTAAGCAGCGTTGGTCCTGGTCAGCAGCATACCACCCTGCATCCCACTGCTGGCTTGCTTCTGAAGCTAGGCAGCGTTGGTCCTGGTCAGTCCCTGGATGGGAGACCAGATGCTGCTGGAAGTGGTGTTGGAGGCACTCTTTCCTCTGGTCTACAAAATATCCCAATGCCCCAGGGCAGTGATTGGGGACACTGCCCTGTGTAGGGGGACGTTAAACGGGTGTCTGAGGTCATTAAAGATCCCATGGCACTTATCATAAGAGTATTGGTGTTAACCCCGGTGTCCTGGCTAAATTCCCAAGCTGTCCTTCTTACCATCATGATCACCTAATCAACCCCAGCTTACAATTGGCTCATTCATCCCCCACTTCTCCCCTGTAACTATTCCCAAGGTTGTTGCTGCAAATGAGAATGTGTTCTCAGTCAACAACAAAATAAAAATAAATATGCTTACCAACTGTAAAAGGCATCAAAGTGGTAATTGTTTGATAAGTATCCAGCTAGCACATAATGTTCTGAGAACCATCTGTTTCTTAGAACGTGGTAAGAAAGTGGTTGTCCTATGTTTGGTTTGCATACAACCTTCTGTGAATGGTGCCAGATACCCAGTTACCACATAACATTCTGAGAACCATATGTTTCTTAGGTGGGAATTTCAGTACTTCAGCATAACGTTTTCTGCAGGTTTCCTCATGGTTCTATTTAAAGTTGTGCTCAGAACATAAAGATTTTTTTGTGCAAATGTATAAAAAATAAAAACAGACACTTCAGTTACATGAGCATTCAGACCCTTTGTGACGAGACTCGAAATTGAGCTCAGTGTCACGTTCTGACCTTAGTTCCTTTGTTATGTTTTTGTTTTAGTATGGTCAGGGCGTGAGTTGGGTGGGTTTGTCTATGTTCCGTTTTCTATGTTGTGTTTTGTGTTTGGCCTGGCATGGTTCTCAATCAGAGGCAGGTGTCGTTAGTTGTCTCTGATTGAGAATCATACTTAAGTATCCTTTTCCCACTTGTGTTTCGTGGGTGTTTATTTTCTGTGTCTGTGTGTTCCACACGGAACTTTTTCGGTTGGTTATTTCACGTGTCCTTTATTGTTTTGTTTCAGTGTTCGCTTGTTTAAAAAAAGAGCATGAACACGTACCACGCTGCGCATTGGTTCTCCGATCCTTACTACTCCTCCTCATCGTCGGAGGAGGAAGACAGCCATTACACTCAGCTGCATCCTGTTCCCATTGATCATCCTTGAGATGTTTCTACAACTTGATTGGACTCCACCTATTGTAAATTCAATTGATTGGACATGATTAGGTAAGGCACACACCTGTCTTTATAAGGTCCAACAGTTGACAGTGCAGGTGATAAGGGAATGATATGCTTAAAGGTAATGACTAAAGAAATTCCACCCTGAAACGTAATTATGACATGATGTAACAGATATAATGAATAATTAGACAAATGTAACTATTAGTAATCATTCGATTCTGTAACATGTATAATGAATTAGAATGGTAAACTTCAGTGTGACTAAGGAGAGACCGAGAACCATTGAACTATGCATGACCTGACCTGGCTAGAACTCTGAGAAACTTATGGTAGGACAGGGAGTCCTTTCAAGGTTCCTCTAATCTCGGGGGAAAGGAACTGCCGGCTTGGTAGTGATAAACAGTGGATACAACTCACCAACTGTTCATGTGTATGTATGTGTGTAGGATATCTCCTGTTCGTGTGTATGTATGTGCGTAAGTCGGGAGTGAACTATAAAATGGATGTCTTTGTATTACGGACTTCAGAGCACTCTCGTGAATAAACTGTAGGAACATTTTGCATAAGCTGAGTCTTTGCCTAATTATTATTAAACCCAGGGTCTTACAAACCTCAGGATTGGTCAAAGCTTAATGATTGTTAGTTATATCATTGGGATTGAAAATTCTCGTGACAGCATGTCAGGTCAAAAACCAAGGCGGTCTGTCTGCCCAATATAAAGAATCAAAACTGGAGGAGGAATAAAAATAGCATAAATAGGAAAGTAAACCAGTTTCATTTGAGGACCAGGATGTTGACAACTGTGCCATACAGATTGCAAAACAGTTGGGAAGAGATTTTTAATGTACCGATTCCATGGTACGAGTTGATATAGAAAACAACGCAAGATTCAAGACTTCGTGCTTTTCAGCTAAAATTATTATACAGAACTCTTGCCACCAACAAAATGTTGAATATTTGGGGCATAAAATCATCGAAGCTCTACAGATTTTGTTGTGAGGAAACAGAATCAATTGACCATTTATTTTGGTATTGCCCTCAGGAAGCCTGTTTCTGCTCTCTGGTTCAGGAATGGCTGAAAATGCATAGCATTGATTTAAAATTGACCCTAGAAATAGTACTGTTAGGAGATCTGGAGAGACCGGGTCAGTCAATTACTAATATTCTTAGTAAAAGTATTTATTGTCAACTCGCAAAATGTGGAATCTATTTGATTAGATTGAAATTGTACGTTAAACATCACTGCATAGTTGAAAGATATATGTTGCATAGAAATCCGAAGAGGGTGGCCAGCAGAGATAAGTGGGATGGGCTGAGGGAAGCTGAGGGTTGGGTGGTGGAATTCGAGACAAGTGGGAGTGGAGTTGCTGTGCGGGAGATAGAATGATGGTCAAAGATAAAGTCAAAATAAAACATAATAAAGAGTATGTTTGAATGACACTGGGGGACAGTGTTTTTACAGCTAATCCCGGTTTGCCTGAGGCTGATGCCGTGCAGGTGTTTGTACACATGCATATACACACACTCTCATTCAAATGAAAGCATTCAAGGACACATGTAATAGTGCACACAATCATATACAGTTGGCATTGCTGTTATAATTTTAGTTGTCCTTTTTTTGCGCTGTTTGCTGTTTTCTTTCTTTCTTTCTTCTCTTTAGTTCATTTTATTGGTTGTTGGTGCATTGGGGGGTTCTTGGGGGTGGGGAATGGGATTCATTGAATTTTTAATTTTATTTTTTCATGTTGTGGCGGGACTGTGGGAGGGGTCTCGAATGGTTGAGGGACAGCTATTGGGGAACTGTGTGGGGATCTTGGAGGGTTCAGGTTCACGTTTTTTGGCCTGGTGGGAGATCTGTCAACGTGCCCTTGAGCAGGGCATTGACCCTGGATGCTTCTGTGTGTCGCTCTGAATGGGAGTCTGTTGGATGACTGGTATGGTGTAGTTGTTGAGCGGCTTCACTGCAAGTATAGTGTATGTTTCAGATATTCAATCAAATAAAAAATAAATACAAATCAAATTAAAAACAAGCCGTGAGGTAAAAGGAATAATCCATAGAGCTATGAGACAGAAAAGTGTCGAGGCACAGATCTGGGAAAGGGTACCAAAACATTTCTGCAGCATTGAAGGTCCCCAAGAACACAGTAGCATTTATCATTCTTAAATGGAAAAAGGTTGGAACCACCAGGACTCTTCCAGGAGCTGGCCGCCCGGCCAAACTGAGCAATCGGGGGAGAAGGGCCTTGGTCAGGGAGGTGACCAAGAACCCGATGGTCGCTCTGACGGCGCTCTAGAGTTCCTCTATGGAGATGGGAGAAACTTCCAGAAGGACAAAAATATCTGGAGCACTCCACCAATCAGGCTGTCACGCCTTGGTCTTAGTATTTTGTGTTTTCTTTATTTATTTGGTCAGGCCAGGGTGTGACATGGGTTTATTTTGTGGTGTGTTTTTGTATTGGGGTTTTAGTAGGTATTGGGATTGTGGCTGAGTAGGGTTGTCTAGGAAAGTCTATGGTTGCCTTGAGGCGGTTCTTAATCAGAGGCAGGTGATTATCGTTGTCTCTGATTGGGAACCATATTTAGGCAGCCATATTCTTTGAGTGTTTCGTGGGAGATTGTTCCTGTCTTTGTGTTTGCACCAGATAGGGCTGTTTCGGTATTCACATTTCATTATTTTGTAGTTTCTTCATGTATAGTTTTTTCCTTCATTTAAATATCATGAATCATCATCACGCTGCATATTGGTCCGACTCCTTCTCCACAAGAAAGCCGTTACACAGGCCATTATGGTAGAGTGGCCTGATGGAAGCCACTCCTCAGTAAAAGGCATATGACAGCCTGCTTGGAGTTTGCCAAAAGGCACCTAAAGACTCTCTGTAACGCTCGAAGAGTGATGGGTGTGGAGTCAGGCGCAGAGAGCAGAGGATTCGGGAAAAGGCTTTATTCTCCGTATAGTAACAGCGCACAAACTGGTGACGCCGAAACACAGGCGTTAAACACTCCAACAATGTAGTAACTGGTACATACGTTGTACAGCGGCAATCCCAACAAAAAACAGGAACACTCCTTGACAAAACAGCAAACACGAACACAGGCTGGCTAATTGAACTTAAATAACCCCAACCCAAAAAACCCAACAAGGAACAGGTGAAACAAAACGAAAAGGGGAAAAAGGGATCGGTAGCAGCTAGTAGACCGGCGACGACGACTGCCGAGCGCCACCCGAACGGGAAGGGGAGCCACCTTCGGTGATATTCGTGACAGTACCCCCCCCCCCCCCCTCCCCCGACGTGCGCCGACACCGGCCTCGAGGACAACCCGGAGGGCGAGGCGCAGGGCAATCCGGATGGAGGCGACGGAATTTCCCCAGCATAGATGAATCCAATATGTCCTCCACCGGGACCCAGCACCTCTCCTCCGGCCCGTACCCCTCCCAGTCCACAAGATACTGCAGGCCCCTCACCCGGGATCTCGAGTACAGAATGGCCCGTATCGTGTACGCCGGGGACCCCTCAATGTCCAGAGGGGGCGGAGGGACCTCCGGAACCTCACCGTGCTCCAGGGGACCAGCTACCACCGGCCTGAGGAGAGACACATGAAACGAGGGGTTAATACGATAATACGAAGGAAGTAGTAATCGATAACAGGACAACGACCCTTAGCAAACACCCAAGACAACGCATTAGTGGCTTTGAGAAAATCTCTAAATGTCCTTGAGTGGCCCAGCCAGAGCCCGGACTTGAACCCGATAGAACATCTCTTGAGAAACCTGAAAATAGCTGTGCTGGGACGTTCCCCATTTAACATAACATAACAGAGCAAGAGAGGATTTGCAGAGAAGATTGTGAGAAACTCCCCAAATAAAGGTGTGCCACGCTTGTAGCGTCATACGCAAGAATACTCAGGGCTGTAATCGCTGCCAAAGATGATTCAATAAACTACTGAGTAAAGGGTCTGAATAATTACACTTCCGGTCAAAAGTTTGGGCACACCTACTCATTCAAGGGTTTTTCTTTATTTTAACTATTTTCTACATTGTATAATAATTGTGAAGAAATCAAAACTATGAAATAACACAAACTGAATCATGTAATAATTAGGGATGCTGCAAATTTTCGCAGCTTTTTGTTAAAAATCGTGCAAACTTTCAACGTCCTGCTACTCATGCCAGGAATATAGTACATGCATATGATTAGTATGTGTGGATAGAAAACACTCTGAAGTCTCTAAAACTGGTTAAATCATGTCTGTGGCTATAACAGAACGTGTTTAGGAGTAAAAATCCCAAGGAAAACTGTTCACAAAAAAACACAAAACAAATATTCATCCGCCAGTCTATGTATTGTCTATGGCAAGAGAAAATAGATAGAGTCCCGTTTACAATGCCTACAGCTTCCACACGATGTCGCCAGTACTGGCATTTCATTGCTAGTTTATCCTTGGTGTGATGACGATTAGGCACTTCCTGTCTTGGGGTACACCGAGGAAGTTATGAAAGGGAAAAATGGACGATGATTTCAAGACTTGCTGCTATCGAATACAGATCGCCCCGTGATCAATTTTATCGATTATTAACGTTTATCAATACCTAAAGTTGATTTACAAAAGTAGTTTGAAGTGTTTTGTAAAAGTTTATAGGCAACTTTTTTAATTTTAAAAAAGGACGTTGCGTCTTGTAAAGGTGCTTTTTCCTGGATCAGACGGGCTTCATACATGGACATTTTGGGTATACAATGACGGATTTAATCGGGAAAAAGACCCAATTGTGATGTTTATGGGACATATAGGAGTGCCAACAAACAAGCTCGTCAAAGGTAATGAATGTTTTATATTTTATTTCTGCGTTTTGTGTAGCGCCGGCTACCGATAATTATTTTGTTTACGTCTCGTTCAGGTATTTCGGGGGGGTGCATGCTATCAGATAATAGCTTCTCATGCTTTTGCCGAAAAGCATTTTACAAATCTGACATGTTGGCTAGATTCACAACGAGTGTAGCTTTAATTGAGTACCTTGCATGTGTGTTTTAATGAAAGTTTGAGTTTTATCGAGTACTACAGTTGGCGCTCTGAAATTTCCGCTGATTTTGGTCCCTGTACAGGGACCGCAGCCGTAAAAGGATAACCAAAAGTAGTCTTTAAACAAATCAAAATATTTAACTTTGAGATTCTTCAAAGTAGCCACCCTTTGCCTTGATGACAGCTTTGCACACTCTTGACATTCTCTCAACCAGCTTCATGAGGTAGTCACCTAGAATGCATTATTACATTAACAGGTGTGCCTTGTTAAAAGTTAATTTGTTGAATTTCTTTCCTTCTTAAAGTAAAACAAACCTAGTCTCTAGTCCTGTACTGCGTGCGTTGATGACTCTAGAAATATGAGGAGATGAGGCGTATGTACGTGCAGTCACTGTGGGGATGACTTCATCAATGCACTTATTGATGAAGCCAGTGACTGATGTGGTGTGCTATGGCTTGGGTCTGGTTCCATTTTCAATGCCATCGGAAGAAATCCCGGGACATATTCCAGTCTGTGCGAACAAAACAGTCCTGTACTTTTCTATTGGCCGAGTCACTGGTGCTTCCTGCTTTAGTTTTAGCTTGTAACAGCAATCAGGAGGATAGAATTATAGTCAGATTTGCCAAATGGAGGGTGAGGGAGAGCTGTTTGCTTATGGCCGTATACAGCTCATTGAGTGTGGTCTTAGTGCCAGCATTGGTTTGCGGTGGTAAATAGACAGCTATGAAGAATATAGATGAAAACTCTCCTGGTAAATTGTGTGGTCTACAGCTTATCATGAGATACTCTACCTCAGGTGAGCAAAACCTTCAGACTTCTTTAGATTTCGTACACCAGCTGTTGTTTACCAATATACATAGACCGCCACCCCTTGTCTTACCAGAGGCCGCTGTTCTATCCTACTGATACAGTGTATAACCCGCCAGCTGTATGGTATTCATGTCGTCGTTCAGCCACGACTCGGTGAAACATAAGATTACAGTTTTTAATGTCCTGTTGGTAGGATATAAGTGATCGTAGTTCGTCTATTTTTATTATCCATTGATTGTACGTTGGCTAATATGACCGATGTTAAAGGGAGATTACCCACACGCCGTCGGCTCCTTACAAGGCACCCAGACCTTTGATCCGATATCTCTGTATTTTTATCCTATGAATGACAGAGATGAGGGCCTTGTCAGGCGTCTGAAGAAAAAGTATTCCTCCAGTACGGGGTGAGTAATCACTGTTCTGATATCTAGAAGCTCTTTTCGGTCATAAGACATGGTGGCAGAAACATTATGTACAAAATAAATGACAAATAACGCTAAAAAACACACAATAGCACAATTGGTTAGTGGATCGTAAAACGGCAGCCATCTCCTCTGGCACCATTATAGCACCCCGTGTCATTCTTGTGGTGGGTTGCAACTTGCAGAATCCTTCCAAGATTGAACCCACCAGATGGGGACTGTCATGACTCTCCTGTGAGGATCCAGATGGGCAATAAATGACTTCAGCCAGACTCCCTCTCACCCACAGAGGGTGGGGCGTTGACAGTTGTAAATCAAGAGTTAGAACTTTCAGCTATCTCTCCAAATTCACACAGCAATGTGCCTTTGTTTCACAGCCGTTTGCCCACCTAAACTCTAAAGTGAATACTGGAACAATATTTCTAAAATAGAACAGGGGCAATGGTCAAGAGGTGATCTAGAGCATAATAATTTAATTTCAGTTGTTATTTTGTGATGTCATTAAAAATGTTATAAAGGAAATACTGTAACTTCAAAAGTATATACACTACATGTACGAAGTCTCCATCCTCTAGGTTGTGTATAAAATTTGAAACATTATGAAAGTTTTTTTGTTAAAAGAGGGATGTGATCTTGGAAACTATAAACAATTGTTTCTATAACTTTGTACAAGTGAGTCGTCACCGCCCCTTGAGTGAGGTCAGAGAGCGTGTCAGCCTCACGAACCACCACTTTTGAATGAACTGTAATAAATGGTTGGTTAAGAATTAACATATCAAAGTGGTTCGAACTCTGAATATCAACAGTAGAGGCGAGAAGTGAATTTAAGTGGGACCATTCTACTCCTCTCTTCAAACCATCATATTCTACTATTCTCATCACCCCACTGGGAACCATTGACACGGCTGGGTAGCCTATCTTCAAATAATCAGCTTAAGGAGCAAATGGAAAGTAGAATAAGCTCTATAGTTCTGTTCATGACTACACGACAAGTCAACGGATACCGGATGACGGCAGAGGAGGACAACAGTAGAAGACGGGTGGGGACACCTTTTGGACAATCAGAGCATTACAAGCATGCCACGGAAAAGCCCAACCAAACCCCTTTCCAAGAAGGCTTGGTTCCGACAGAGATACACGGAGAACTAAGGCCTTTACATCTAAATACATTCATGATTTCTTACTCCAAACGGTCAGTGGTTCATGTCCCTCTCTCTTTCTCTCTCTTGCCCTCTCCATCTCTTATGTAACAAGCCTCCATATTGTGTCGGTCCGCTAGGGACCTGTTTTAATGTATTAAGTGTGTATGTTTATCCTGAGTTACCATTTAGTTAGAAAATTAATAATTAAACCAATTTGTGTAGTACTTTGTAGAACTCCAAACACATCAAGACAGTCGTGAAGAGGGCACGACAAAGCCTATTCCCCCTCAGGAAACTAAAAACATTTGGCATGGGTCCTCAGATCCTCAAAAGGGTCTACAGCTGCAACATCGAGAGCATGGTTGCATCACTGCCTGGTACGGCAATTGCTCGGCCCCTGACCACAAGGCACTACAGAGGGTAGTGCGTACGGCCCAGTACATCACTGGGGCTAAGCTGCCTGCCATCCAGGACCTCTACACCAGGCGGTGTCAGATGAAGGCCCTAAAAATTGTCAAAGACCGCAGCCACCCCAGTCATAGACTGCTCTCTCTATTACCGCATGGCAAGCCGTACCCGAGTGCCAAGTCTAAGACAAAAAGGCTTCTCAACAGTTTTTACCCCCAAGCCATAAGACTCCTGAACAGGTAATCAAATGACTACCCGGACTATTTGCATTGAGTGCCCCCCCCCCCCCCCCAAACCCCTCTTTTCACGCTGCTGCTACTCTCTGTTCATCATATATGCATAGTCACTTTAACCATATCTACATGTACATACTACCTCAATCAGCCTGACTAATCGGTGTCTGTGTGTAGCCTCGCTACTTTTATAGCCTCGCTACTGTATATATCCTGTCTTTTTACTGTTGTTTTATTTCTTTACTTACCTATTATTCACCTAATACCTTTTTTTTAGAGCCTGTAAGTAAGCATTTCACTGTTGTATTCGGCACACGTGACAAATAAACTGGATTTGAATCATAAGTAAGGCTGGGTTTTTTTGCAGATGCAGGAGGTTGCAATTGTTCAGAATGATGATATGATACAAGGTTATGATTAATACGTTGACTGTTTAATGGACGTGATAGGTATAGACCTTTAGAGTTTAATTCGGGAGATGGTAACTCTTTAATCAACCGCTCTCATGGTGCCCCAAATTCCTAATGAGTTAATTGTTACATGATTCATTTAATTGGGTGACAATTAAACAAAGTTAGTTGATTAGATAAGTAACAGTCATCAGATTGATGAAAGTCAATTCATGACAATAAAAACAGCCTAACCAGCTCAGCTGAGGCAAGTAAAATGGTCATAGTGGGCTGTTCCGTGCTTCTACACCTGCATTGCTTGCTGTTTGGGGTTTTAAGCTGGGTTTCTGTACAGAATTTTGAGATATCAGCTGATGTAAGAAGGGCTTTATAAATACATTTGATTTGAATTTGATTTGTTCTATCATTTGTGTCTGGAAGTACCTAGCAAGCTAGCCAATGTTAGCCAGTTAGCTTGGGTGCCTGACTGCTGTCAGGTCAGAACGCTCGGATCAACCCTACTTTTCGGCCAATGTGTGCTCTGAACACCCCGAGAGCGAAACACTCTGAATTTAAGAACGACCAGTCTGACAACGCTCTGAGTACACTCCAGCATTCCAGATTAAATTTACACACACCCGTAGTATAAGCCAGCCTTTAGTCTTGAAATCTTTGTTTTTTTTAGTGCATCGCCTCACATGTGAATCCTTAAGGAGATGGGTGGGGCTAAAACTTAAAGAGGGTGTGAATGATGCTGAATGGGTGTGGACAAAGAAGAGCTCTCCAATAGGTACCAAAAGATTCAAGGGCGAAAAGTTAGGTTACAAGTTTATCAACTATCAAAGCAGAATTACTTTCCCATTGTCTTTCAACTGTAGTGTATGATATACCATTTTCTAGCTCTGAGCCTCTACTTTTATCCAATGTAAAAAACACAATTTCAACTACATATGACCGAATTGAGCCGGTTGGTCACAAATGGGGTTTTAAAATGCTTGGGGACTTTGGAGTAGGAGTCTGGGGGAGATAATGATTTGGGCAGCGATGCCATTTAGTGAGCTCTGAAATGTGAACTGATTATGAAGAATTAGGATTCTATTCTGAAAAACATTCTTTATCGGCTTCCTGTGGATCACTCTTTGTTGAAGGTGTAGAGAGCTGTAAGGCGAAGACAGACACCTGCAATTTGTCAGGTGTTGTAGGCCTACATCTGTGTATATCATTTTCAAAAGCTTCAACATGTGATGCATATAAACCAACACCAGGCTGACATCTCCTATTGTAATATATGACTATAGGTCCATCAGCATACTCTGAGGAAACATACAGAGAACAACATTGAAAAAAATGCTATATAACCTCTCATTAGGAATGAATTGGTCTTGTGCTCAGTATCATCATATACAAATGTCGGATCTTAATTTGACCTGTTTCGTCGCAGGAGGAAAATAATCCTGCAGCCAGAGAATTTGAATATCTGAAGAAATATTTAGAAGCACCGACAGGGGGCAGCTGGAAGCGGTGTTTGTATACATTGCAGTCCCATACCTACATTGTACCTTAGACTGCAGGTCCACTGGGCGCCAAGTAGTGTATGTAACTGAGGAGGCTGGTAGGATGATCTATAGGAGGACCGACTCATTGTAATGGCTGGAATGGTATGA
This sequence comes from Oncorhynchus nerka, assembly GCF_034236695.1. Lineage (NCBI taxonomy): Eukaryota > Metazoa > Chordata > Actinopteri > Salmoniformes > Salmonidae > Oncorhynchus > Oncorhynchus nerka. The sequence goes on along the minus strand of NC_088414.1, from coordinate 1,249,564 downwards.
ATAGGACGGCATCAAACATATGGAAATTACGTTTGACTCCGTTCCGTTTATTCCATTCTAGCCATTACAATAAGGCCATCCTCCTATAACTCCTCCCACCAGTCTCCTATGATATTTAGGCTACATGCAGGCTACAGTGCATCTCGTATGAATTCTTATGTGGATTATAATAAATTGACATATTTGTAGGGGGTAGATGTATCTCTCGTTAGGGGAAATCTGTTTTTTGTCAACTGTTTTAATATACAGTATGTTCAAGGCAAACCATGGGTGGCCTCAATGCCTGTGGGGTCCATCAGTTACAGCCGCTGGACCCCACTACACATACTGTATGCCAGTGTTGGCATTGGTTCGAATCTGGCCCACTGCCCTTTGACTCACCTCCCCTTGTCTTTCCTCTTCAAAAAAAGTAATATAATTACTTAAATTAGTTTAGAGAGACTATAGCCAAGTTAGGCCCACAAGTTGATTGCATTCATCAAAATGTTTTCAAGAAGTAAAACCAATAGTCTAATAATTGACAAGTGCCTCAGCTCAATAAAATCATCTTTGGAATTGCTCAAATGCATAAACATCTGACCAGCTTTACGAAATGACATATTAAAGACACACAATACAGGCTTTCAATCCACAACAAGGATGACTTCAAATGCAGGCATCAAACTGAAAGTGCAGTAGGCCCATGCTACTGTAGCCAGTGCATAACAGCTTAGCAATGGAAATAACACCTACTGTAAGGGCCATGCACACCAAAGATCCTTTAACCATATTGACAAATGATACATAGCCTAACTATAAAACATGAAGGAGCATCCACACTGGAGTAAAATGTATCGTTCTACAGTAGGCCTACATCTGTCAATCAACTGACGGCCCAAATCAGCTCATCCACTCAGCCAGGGAAACACAAACAGTAGCATATTATCGGTTTTCACACCATTAATTATGTGACAATGGGTAGGCTAACGGTAGCCTACAGAATGTATTGGAACATTATCAAATAACAAGGGGCCTATTGCAAAAATTGATGGCACGTTAAACCATCAATACGCAACCTATTTTGGAGTACGCTGATACCTAGCTAGTAACCGAGATTAACTAAGATTAAGCTACATACAATATGTTTATCTTACATGCACATTACCATAAATTCAAATGTCGGGGTATGGCAATCATTTTTTATATACAATAATGAGATGATCAAGCACATTTCAACCACATTTTCAACGGCATTTTAACTAGCCTAGCACATTTTGTTGATGGTTTCTGGTATCCTTAGCTTTTCCATTCCTCCCTATGTTCTATCTCAAAACCAATACACAGCAGGGGTAAAAGAGATGACAGAATGAAATCAATGCAAATCTCCTTAAGCCTATTATCATGTTAAACTCTCTAGTTCAGAAAGAAAGAAAGGAGAACAGACTGGACATTAGAAATGCACTGAGCCTTAGGTCTCAGCTCACTACTACCATTGTGTACCATTGTGTAGCTTTGTGTAGCGGATGGGGGCCATGGCATAGTATAGACACACACACAGAAGCACCCACGCACCCACACACACACTACAGGACACGGGGGGGGTTGGAGTAAATCTGCATTGTCAGTCAAGCACGCAGATGTAGCTGAAGAGTCTACCCCTCCCCTTTTCCCCCCATCCCTTCAACCCTTCACTGTCCACTGGGCCCCAATCATGTGTATAGAAGTATGGGGGAAAAGAGAGAGGGAAAGAGAGCATGGCCACAGCAATTAAAAACCCTGTCCGCCCAATTGACTGTGCTCATAGAGGAGGGGAGAGAGGGGGTGAAGTCGCTCTGGATAAGAGCGTCTGCTAAATGACTTAAATGTAATGTAATGTAATGTCCTGGAGCGTAATGAAAAAATGAGGGTGTATGCAGATCAGGGGGCCGAGGCCATTAACTGACCATTTAGGGGCGATTAGGACTCTTATCCTCCAAGCCGCAAATGTTTCCCCTGACCCCTGGGTTCGTTAATTAGAGTAATAGGCACACACACACAGACGTGTTCCAACCTACAACCCAGAAACACCAACACGTGCGATAGGGTTATGTGATGCATACATACAGACAAAATTACAATGATCAATTGGTTTTTGGCACACAGCCAAGCAGTTTTACGATTCACCCTCCTGTCACATCGCTGACAATCTCTGGGCGGGACAAGTGATCGCGGAGGCCCTCCGAGTGGGACTGCCCCTAGGAGGGGAGGCAGTGTTTTCGTTAATGGCAATTATGCCTAATTAGGTGAGTGGGCCATTCCTGTAAGGGACTAAGGGAACGCACCCTATTTTGGACTATGCTGATACCTTGCTAACCAGTAGGGTGTGGGTCTGGTCACTTTTCACAGAAGAAGTGGATTCTTTCACATTTCTCTGCATGCTATCAGAATGCCTGCTATAGGTTTTTTCTTGCTATGCATCGATCTTGACATTGCTTGCTTATGATTTTTTTGTCCACTAACAATAACATCATTATTGGCATTGCATGTATGGCTAACAGATTAGAATCCTTTCTACACACTATAGTTTATACCATAGGCATTTGTTTGAGAAGTGTGTCGTCACTGTACGTGGTGTTTGTGTCTATCCAGTTATGCACAGAGTTATGCTTGTCCATACTCTTCTATTCTCCCACTGTTCCCTGCCTTCAGTCATTAGTGACGTCTAGTGTATTAGTGCGGAGCTGGAGAATGTTTTTTGTAGAGAAACTGCCGTGGAAAGCCTCCTCTTGCATGGTGGTGTATCCACTGTAGCTGCAGGCAGTAGTGTTGTCTTTGGGTTATGTTGAGATGACCTCTACTGGTCTACTGGGTGAATGGCATCACCAAGGCCTGGGCCCAAACTCAGTGTTTCAGATTAGGAGTGCTGACCTAGGATCTGTTTGCGCTTTAGATCATAATGAATTATATTATTTGGACAGGTTGGACCTGATACTAGATCAGCACTCCTAGTCTGAGACACTTTATGAATACGGGCACAAAGCTCAGATGCTAATGAGTCAGGGGTTCCAAGCTCGGATGAATTCTCTCGTCACCAAACGGAAGCTAACGGGGCGAAACATGGAGGAACCAACCTGAACTTGTTCAATTGGATAACTCTCATTTTCGTAAAGTACAAAGAGATCCTTGATGAAAACCTGCTCCAGAACACTCAGAATCACAGACTGGGACAAAGGTTCACCTTCCAACCGGACAACGACCCAAATCACACAGCCAAGACAACACAGGAGTGGCTTCAGGACAAGTCTCTGAATGTCCTTGTGTGGCCCAGCCAGAGCCCGGACCTGAACCCGATCGAACATCTCTGGAGAGAACTGAAAATAGCTGTGCAGTAACGCTCCCCATCCAACCTGACAGAGCTTGAGAGGATCTGCAGAGAAGAATGGGAGAAACTCCCCAAATAGAAGTGTGCCAAGCTTGTAGCATCATATCCAAGAAGACTCAAGGCTGTAATCGCTGCCAAAGGTGCTTCAACAAAGTACTGAGTAAAGGGTCTGAATAATTATGTAAGTTATATTTTCATTTGATTTTTTTTAAACAAATAAGTAAACATTTGTAAAAACATGTTTTTGCTTCGTCATTATGGGAAATTGTGTGTAGAGTGATGAAGAAAAAAACGATTTAATACATTTTAGAACAAGGCTGTAACCTAACAAAATGTGGAAAAAGTCAAGTGGTCTGAAGGTCTCTCTCTCTCGCAGTGCATGCCGGGAGTTTTTTGGAGTATGTGTCTGGTGTGGAGGGCTCTGTCCTAAATAACTTTCTTGATTTATGTCCTTGGTCTTTTCTTTCAATTTTATTTTCTATGGTGGAGGGTTAATGCAATATTTGTTTTAGCGGTATCCACAGTTTTTTCAACGTTAGGGTGGAAGAGGACAGAATACGTTTCCTGGGGTTTGCAAGGTGTGGTGTGCGCAATGGCTTCTCAGCCTAGCGCGTAGGAGACGCTGTCAATGCGTCATGGATTCAGGTGGGTTCCTGAGAATGGAGTTAAGGTGGAGGTGGTTCTGTTCACGGTCGGTGAACAGGTAGGAGCTGAATTAATACATTCTGCTTCTAGAATGAACAAAGCTGTGGTTGTGTTCATAAAAAGAGCAAATTTGGTTGGTAGGGGGGGGGTTCCCTGACCAGAGAGGAAGGGCAGGTGATCAGGATGGGAGATGGAGACGAGGAAGAAAGTGAGTATGAGGAGTTGTTTTTGTCAGACTCCTCTTCAATGGGCCCAGTGCTGACTGCCAGTCAAGCAGAGGGGTCAAAGTACACATTGAGAGAACTGACAAGGTTCCTGAATGAGAGCAAGGTGGATAAAGTTAATCTTGAGAAAAAAAAGTTCTGATCCGAGAAAGTTTGTAAGATCAGTACAAAATGTTATGAAAAATGAGGGGCATGGTGTCCTCTCACCCAGGAAACGGTTTAGGTTGAGGAAGTGGGTCACAACAGGAAACGGTTTAGGTTGAGGAAGTGGGTCACAACAGGAAACGGTTTAGGTTGAGGAAGTGGGTCACAACAGGAAACGGTTTAGGTTGAGGAAGTGGGTCACAACAGGAAACGGTTTAGGTTGAGGAAGTGGGTCACAACAGGAAACGGTTTAGGTTGAGGAAGTGGGTCACAACAGGAAACGGTTTAGGTTGAGGAAGTGGGTCACAACAGTGAGTAAAGGTTTACGTTCAGACACTGTTTAGATGTATATTGTCTTTCTGACACTGGGGCTTTTTGAGCTTTGCTCTTGGTCTCTTTCTTTGCTGGCTTTTCTCCTACTTCTTATGGAGACACTTCGGGTTGGCTCGCTCAATATAAATGGCGCCAGAGATGCGGGAAAGAGGAGTGTGTTGGGTGAATATGTAAAACAAAAAAAAGTACAGGTGTTGTTTCTGCAGGAGACGCATAGTGATGTGTTGAATGAAGTCGATTGGGGGCTGGGTCTACACCGGGTCTGTCTGTAAAAATGTGCTCCTCAAAGGAGGTGTGTAGGTGTAGGCTGCTTGTTGTAAAAGCAGAAATAAGCAACATGGGTTTTGTCTTCATAAATGTGTATGCACCTAATACATGGAGAGAGAGTGGGGTTCTATTTGGGAGTCTTAGACAGGAACTCTCACAGGTAGCGCCTGAGGAGACGCTGGTGGTCGGAGGGGACTGGAACTGTACAATGGATTTTACGAAAGACAAAAATGGGGAAGTGCCTTATTCAGTGTCAGTGGGAGTGTTAAGGGACATCATTAATCATTTTGACCTAGTGGGTGTTTGGAGAACTAAACATCCCAACACCAGACAGTATACATGGGTGAAGGTTTTTGGGGCTAGGGTGAGTGCAGCCCAACACCAGACAGTATACATGGGTGAAGGTTTTTGGGGCTAGGGTGAGTGCAGCCCAACACCAGACAGTAGACATGGGTGAAGGTTTTTGGGGCTAGGGTGAGTGCAGCCCAACACCAGACAGTATACATGGGTGAAGGTTTTTGGGGCTAGGGTGAGTGCAGCCCAACACCAGACAGTATACATGGGTGAAGGTCTTTGGGGCTAGGGTGAGTGCAGCCCAACACCAGACAGTATACATGGGTGAAGGTTTTTGGGGCTAGGGTGAGTGCAGCCCAACACCAGACAGTATACATGGGTGAAGGTTTTTGGGGCTAGGGTGAGTGCAGCCCAACACCAGACAGTATACATGGGTGAAGGTCTTTGGGGCTAGGGTGAGTGCAGCCCAACACCAGACAGTAGACATGGGTGAAGGTTTTTGGGGCTAGGGTGAGTGCAGCCCAACACCAGACAGTATACATGGGTGAAGGTTTTTGGGGCTTGGGTGAGTGCAGCCCAACACCAGACAGTATACATGGGTGAAGGTCTTTGGTGCTAGGGTGAGTGCAGCCCAACACCAGACAGTATACATGGGTGAAGGTTTTTGGAGATAGGGTGAGTGCAGCCCAACACCAGACAGTATACATGGGTGAAGGTCTTTGGGGCTAGGGTGAGTGCAGCCCAACACCAGACAGTATACATGGGTGAAGGTTTTTGGGGCTAGGGTGAGTGCAGCCCGACCTGATCGGTTTTACATGTCTAGGAATCGGGGCAATAGGCTGTTGGGCGTACCATTCTCCCGGTGGAGTTTTCGGATCACCACATAACCATGGCTCGGCTGTCTATTTCACCAGGCAGCCTATTGGAGTTCAATGTAAAGCTCTTACAAGATGCCACTTTTTGCTCAGGTTTCCAGACCTTTTGGGAAAGGTGGGGACAGCGTAGAGAGGAATATGAGTCTCTGAGTCAATGATGGGATGTAGGGGAAATTCCAAATTCGGCTTTTCTGTCAACAGTACACAGCTCTCTCATCCTCAGAGGCTAGGAGAGTATTGGGGGAACTAGAGCGTTGTATTTGTGAGATGGAGGTAGAGATGGTGGGGCAAGGCAATATAGGCCTCCAGACTAATTTAGCTGAATTACTTAGGGACCTGGGCAGTTTTTTCCAGGTTAAAGCAAAGGGAGCACTTGTAAGAGAGGTTCTTCATGATCAAGGAGATGGATGCTCCCAGCTCCTTCTTTGCTTTGGAAAGACTGAGCGTTGAAGCCAAGGGTATGCACTGTCTACGGCTGTCTGATGGGCGGGTGACGCGGGTGGGGGAGATGCGGGAGCGGACTGTGGAGTTTTATACTGAGTTGTATAGGGCAGAAGTGTGTGATCCAATGTGTGCTCAGGTCTTGTTCGCAGGACTCCCTAAGCTCTCTCTGGCGCAGAGGCATAAAATGGACATTCCCCTGTTGTCCCATGAACTGTCAGAGGCCATAACCCAGATGTCCCCGGTCGTGCACTGGAGGTTGTTGGACTTCCAGTGGTTTTATAAAAAATTCTGGGGAATAATTGGACAGGACTTCTTTTGCGTGTTGTGTGAATGCGTCTGGGTAGGACAGTTGTCGATGAGCTGCCGTCGGGCAGCTCTGGATCCCCTGCCCAAAAAACGGGACTTGAGTGAACTTAAGAACTGGAGGCCTGTGGTATTACTCTGTGCGGACTACAAAATATTTGCCAAAGTCCTCTCTAACAGACTGAAGTCCCATTTGGACTCGATAGTACATAAGGACCAAACATATTGTCTACCGGGAAGCTCAATCACGGACAACTTGTTCTTAATCAGGGACATGTTGGACTTGTCGAGAGGTTCTAATGTGAACTTTGGACTGGTCTCTAGATCAAGAGAATGCTTTTGATAGAGTGGACCATGAGTATCTGTTTAATGTGATGTCTGTGTTTGGGTTTGGGGAAAGGTTTTTGACTTGTGTGAAACTGTTGTATGCTGAGGCGTCATGTATGGTCAAGGTGGGAGGGGTGCTCAGTAGGCCAGTCTGGGTGAGACGGGGCATTAGACAAGGATGCCCTCTATCTGGGCAGTTATACACACTAGCCATTGAGCCTTGTTTGGGACTGCTACGCAGGAGACTGCAGGCAGTGTGCTGGACAGGCATGGGATGTAGTGACAGGCATAGCAGTGTCAAATCAAATCAAATTTTATTTGTCACATACACATGGTTAGCAGATGTTAATGCGAGTGTAGCGAAATGCTTGTGCTTCTAGTTCCGACAATGCAGTGATAACCAACAAGTAATCTAACTAACAATTCCAAAACTACTGTCTTATACACAGTGTAAGGGGATAAGGAATATGTACATAAGGATATATGAATGAGTGATGGTACAGAGCAGCATACAGTAGATGGTATCGAGTACAGTATATACATATGAGATGAGTATGTAGACAAAGTAAACAAAGTGGCATAGTTAAAGTGGCTAGTGACATAAGAATGCAGTCGATGATCTAGAGTACAGTATATACATATGCATATGAGATGAATAATGTAGGGTAAGTAACATTATATAAGGTAGCATTGTTTAAAGTGGCTAGTGATATATTTACATCATTTCCCATCAATTCCCATTATTAAAGTGGCTGGAGTTGGGTCAGTGTCAATGACAGTGTGTTGGCAGCAGCCACTCAGTGTTAGTGTTGGCTGTTTAACAGTCTGATGGCCTTGAGATAGAAGCTGTTTTTCAGTCTCTCGGTCCCAGCTTTGATGCACCTGTACTGACCTCGCCTTCTGGATGATAGCGGGGTGAACAGGCAGTGGTTCGGGTGGTTGATGTCCTTGATGATCTTTATGGCCTTCCTGTAACATCGGGTGGTGTAGGTGTCCTGGAGGGCAGGTAGTTTTCCCCGGTGATGCGTTGTGCAGACCTCACTACCCTCTGGAGAGCCTTACGGTTGAGGGCGGAGCAGTTGCCGTACCAGGCGGTGATACAGCCCGCCAGGATGCTCTCGATTGTGCATCTGTAGAAGTTTGTGAGTGCTTTTGGTGACAAGCCGAATTTCTTCAGCCTCCTGAGGTTGAAGAGGCGCTGCTGCGCCTTCTTCACGACGCTGTCAGTGTGAGTGGACCAATTCAGTTTGTCTGTGATGTGTATGCCGAGGAACTTAAAACTTGCTACCCTCTCCACTACTGATCCATCGATGTGGATAGGGGGTGTTCCTCTGCTGTTTCCTGAAGTCCACAATCATCTCCTTAGTTTTGTTGACGTTGAGTGTGAGGTTATTTTCCTGACACCACACTCCGAGGGCCCTCACCTCCTCCCTGTAGGCCGTCTCGTCGTTGTTGGTAATCAAGCCTACCACTGTTGTGTCGTCCGCAAACTTGATGATTGAGTTGGAGGCGTGCATGGCCACGCAGTCGTGGGTGAACAGGGAGTACAGGAGAGGGCTCAGAACGCACCCTTGTGGGGCCCCGTGTTGAGGATCAGCGGGGAGGAGATGTTGTTGCCTACCCTCACCACCTGGGGCGGCCCGTCAGGAAGTCCAGTACCCAGTTGCACAGGGCGGGCGAGACCCAGGGTCTCGAGCTTGATGACGAGCTTGGAGGGTACTATGGTGTTGAATGCCGAGCTGTAGTCGATGAACAGCATTCTCACATAGGTATTCCTCTTGTCCAGGTGGGTTAGGGCAGTGTGCAGTGTGGTTGAGATTGCATCGTCTGTGGACCTATTTGGGCGGTAAGCAAATTGGAGTGGGTCTAGGGTGTCAGGTAGGGTGGAGGTGATATGGTCCTTGACTAGTCTCTCAAAGCACTTCATGATGACGGAAGTGAGTGCTACGGGGCGGTAGTCGTTTAGCTCAGTTACCTTAGCTTTCTTGGGAACAGGAACAATGGTACAGCAGTCTCTGCACCGCCTTTAGCCGGAAAGCAGCCATACTGCTCTCCAGTTCCATCAGGCCCTGTCCTCCTTCGTGGACTGTCACGTACAACACTGCCGCCCTCAGCCAGTGACGGCCCGACCAGAAAAAGTCAGCATATGCAGATGATGTTTCTGTGATGGTCAGGATATGCAGGCACTAGAGACTAGTCTGAAGGTGTACGAGGGAGCTTCTTCAGCTAAGGTGAACTGGGCAAGAACAAAGCTCTGTTATGTGGGGCATGGGGGGATATGGCCCCTCTGCTTCCAGGGGGTTTGCAGTGTGGTTGTGAAGGGCTTAAAGTGTTGGGGGTGTACCTGGGCTCGGAGCAGTGGGTCTGGAAGAACTGGGAGGGTCTGTCACAGGCAATGGTGTCAAGACTGTCCAGGTGGAGGTGGCTCCTGTCCCAAGTGTCATATAGAGGGAGGGTGCTGAAAATCAACAACCTGGTGGCATCTTCCCTGTGGCATAAACTGGATGTCCTCAACCCCCCCTCCCCCTCCGCAGGTCTGCTCGCAGACCTGCAACGCAAGCTGGTGGACTTTTTCTGGTCGGGCCATCACTGGCTGAGGGCGGCAGTGTTGTACGTGACAGTCCACGAAGGAGGACTGGGCCTGATGGAACTGGAGAGCAGTATGGCTGCTTTCCGGCTAAAGGCGGTGCAGAGACTGCTGTACCATTCTGATGTTGGCTAGAGGGAACCAGCATGCACACTGCTGAGGAGAGCTGGCCGATTAGGGTTGGACCGGCAGCTGTTCCTCATGAAGCTGGAGAGGCTGAGTACAGCAGGTCTCTCAGATGTTTACTCTGCAGTGCTGATGGCCTGGCAGCTACTAAGGCACACACGAGAAGGGGGTGTGGAGCCTGGGCTGTGGGAGGAGCCTATGTTCAACAACTCAGCCATCCCTTTGAGATCGGTTCAGTCGGCCACCCTGAAGAGGCAACTGATGGCAGCGGGTTTACAAAGGCTGGGTGACCTGAGACTGCTGGGAGAGGAGGGATGGAAAACCCCGGACGTCTTGGCACAACAAACAAGAATAACGTCTCTTAGGCTGCTGGAGGAGGTCTAGGAGGTACTGTCTGAGCTGGTATGTGGGGTGTTTGAGCGGCCAAAGTGGGAGGGGCCACCAATGTTTCCGCCACTTCAGGTGACGGCAGAGACTGGAGACTGGCAAGGGGGTCTGGAGGACTTGTTAGATTTTAACACACCGAGCCTGGGGGAGTTTGAAGGGGTGGGAGGTAAAGCCCTCTACAACCTCTGCATTAAGGTGAGGAAAATTAGGAGCCTAACAGGAGTGAAGGCACATCAGTGGCAGGGGGTATGTGGGGCAGAGAGTATGGTGGGTTTTAGATTGAGGGGGCTCTACAACCCCCAGTACCAAAGAGGTCAGGGGACCTCCAGTGGAGGGTTCTCCATGGAGCCCTGGCCACTAACAGCTGGTTGGCACGGGTTGAACCGGGAATCGGGCAGCGGTGTCCTTTCTGTGTAATGAAAGAAACTGTGATTCATGTGTTTTCTGTGTGCCCCAGGTTAATGCCATTAATGTCTCTGTTGGAATATCTGTGTGAGAGGTTGGGGGTGGTTTTTACTGTTGGGATGTTCATAATGGGATACAGGTATTCTGTTTGCTCAGGCGAAGTTGGCTATTTGGCTAACAAGGAGGAACAGGGTCAAAGGTCGGGGGATAACAGACCCTTTACTATTATTTAATGGGATGGTCTCTGCGCGCCTTAGGATTGAGTACTATAGAATGATAAAATGTGTGGAGATGTTCCAAGAGATATGGTGTGTTGGGGGGGGCTGTCTGTATAGCTGGGGAAGATGTTTTGGATATACGGTTGTAGAAGTGGGTATTGTGATGTTGGTTTGTATCATGTGGTAGATGGAAAGTTGAGTATGGTACATGTATGCAGTACAGGATATATTTGTGTTTTATTTTTAAAGGGGGGTGAGTTTTTTTCAAATTAAATGAGAAAGTCTCTCTCTCTTTCTCATTTGTGAAAAAGCTCACGTATGCATTGTGCTGCTGTGCCTTCAGAGTGTGTGTTAATTTGCATGTCCTTGGCACAGCATAGCAGGCTACATGGAAATAAAAAGGTACCCTAAGTCTTTTATCCCATCGAAGTTGTGTCAAACTCCAGACTTTATGTTTCAGTGTCAAACTACACACGTACAAGACTACACACAAATCAAGGCCCAAAATGACACATGTTGATCAAATAGATATACTTATTGTCCCCCCCAACAACCCCCTCCTGCCCTCCCTCCTTTGGCCCTGTCTGTCTGTGATAATGTGAAAGACCCCTAGCAGTCAGAGAATGAATAGACAAGGATGTTCATCTCTATTAAGGGACATCTCTTCAGTCTGCTGCCCAACAAGGCATCACACAAAGGACGAGAAGCGTTTAATTCACAGGGGCTTTTCTACTCCTCCTCCTCCATCTCCTACTCCTCTTCGCTTTCTCTGACTGTCCTCTTCTATTGCTCTATGTCACTCGTTCTCTTCTGAGAAGAATTGTAGCCATTTTCAACGGACAGGGAGTTTTTTGGGTTGTCTTGGGGTTGGCTAATTCTGCTGTTAAGGTTTCTTTAGGTTGTGAATGAGTTTAACTGAGATTTTCTGTCTGCAGGGTGAGGTAATGTGTTCTTTTTGTTGAAGCTTTTCTGGTGTTTCAGAGAAAGGCTGCAGACAGGCTCAAACTGAGGTTTGTCCATTCTGAGACACACAAACGGCCTTGTGTGTGTGTGTGCATGTGTCTAACTTTGTTGATTAATAGTCCAGAACACTGCGTTTCCTTGGAGCTCACTCCTTCAGAGACCAAAGTTATTCAAAGTGTCTCTTAAAAAATGTATTATTCAAAGTTATAAATGCCTATTAAAATACCCTAGATTGCTACTAATTTAATTGACGTTCATAGCCGGGCATCTAACAAATACTGTCATCTTATACAAAAGTTGTTTTCCTTTTTTTCCTCTATGATTCTAGCGAGTAACATCAAGACCCCCTCCTGAAGGACCTGCACTGAGAGCACAAACACCAAAATAACCTACACCCAGACTACAACATCACCAGCCAGATCCCCTCCAGCAAGGAATCGAATCCACAACCTTGGCGTTGCAAGCACCATGCTTTACCAACTGAGCCACATGACACCTACTGTAATGGTCTGAGCCTAAACCACACGAAAACAATACTAGACACTATGGAACACAAAGCTTTTACTATCTCACCCTGGATTATACAAGGTCTGAGTTCATCTGCCTTTGGCCTAAAGAGCAGGAACTCAGACTTCAAAGAAATTGGATATACAGATATCGTCATCCTACGAGAAACATGGTATAGAGGAGACCGACCCACTGCTTGCCCTCTAGGTTACAGTGAGGTGGTAGTCCCAATCGCCAAACAACCAGGTATGAAACAGGGAAGAGACTCAGGGGGTATGCTAATTTGGTATAGAGCGGACGTAACCCACTAACTAGAAATAAATAAGGAAATGATCTCAAAAGACAAAACATTTCCTCATGTGTGCTACCTACAGTATATCCCCCCAAATCTCCATACTTTAATGAGGGAGAGATAAAACACTTCCAGGCCCAGGGACATATACTAGTGGTGACGCAAATTCCAGAACTGGACAAGAACCTGACACTCTCAGCACACAGGGGGACAAACATCTACACTGTACACGGAGGTGACAGCACTCCCTTCCCAATATGCCCCCCTGGACAAAACTACAACAAAACAACCCACAACTCCTACAGCTCTGTTGCACGCTGGGTCTGTAACAGTGAAGGGTCCTCATAGGAGGAAGGGGAGGACCATCCTCCTCAGTAAATTTCTTTTTTTTTTTTAAATAGTGAAACATAATTTTTAGATAAAACTATACTAAATATATTCACGCCACCAAATTATTGATTACAACACACTATTTTGCAATGAAGGTCTACATTAGAGTCAACAGCAATCTGTAGTGTAGCACCAGAGGACAGCTAGATTCCGTCCTCTTCTGGGTACATTGGCTTTAAAACAAAACCTAGGAGGCTCTCGGTTCTCACCTGCTTCCATAGACTTACAAAGTAATTATGACAACTTCGGAGGCTGTCGTCCAACCTATCAGAGCTCTTGCAGCATGAACTGACATGTTGTCCACCCAATACTGAAAGCACAAGTTAAAGCTAGTTAGCACTGCAGTGCATAAAATGTGGTGAGTAGTTGACTCAAAGAAAGAAAAATACAATAGTTGTACAGTTTTGAACAAATGTTTTTCTTTAAAAATAAAGAAGAAGCCAGATAGATATATTTAGTTGTATTCTTTTCACTTAGCCAGCTAGTTTAGCCTACTCAAAGACCCGGCTCAAACAGAGAGGGATGCTATGTTAGCTAGCTGGCTATGGCTATCCAACACTGGAACACAGGGACACTTTTGTTTTTATTAATTTATTGCCACCAGGGCTCGCCAGTATAACTGGTAAACTGCTGTAGTGCTTACCAGTTATGAGGGTTTGGCTCGGAAAGGTTTTTTCGCCTGGTCACAGACAACTGATGTTGTGAAGTCCACAAGCGAAGGGAACAGGTGAGAGGTGAGAGGAGGAGAGCGTGTAGATGTGAGAAGGAATTATACAACGAGAAAAATGTAAGTGAACTGGGTTTGTGTGTGATCAGCGGTGTATTTATTTGCAACTGTTGGACTAATGATTACACCCTCAGCTAGATGCAGGCGCTATTGAATGTGTCACTGTCCGTCCCCTTGATTACTTTACTTTTTCTCTCAACCTGTGCACCTACGTTGTAAACTTTAATTCATAGGCTAGGTTATAACAACCTCCAAATGGAAAATGAACCGAAGCATACTTCCAAAGTTGTGGCAAAATGGCTTAAGGACAACAAAGTCAAGGTATTGGAGTGGCCAAAATTCACCCAACTTATTGTGGGAAGCTTGTGGAAGGCTACCCGAAACTTTTGATCCAAGTTAAACAATTTAAAGGCAACCAAATACTAATTGAGTGTATGTAAATTTCTGACCCACTGGGAATGTGATGAAAGAAATAAATGCTGAAATAAATCATTCTCTCTACTATTATTCTGACATTTCACATTCTTAAAATGAAGTGATGATCCCAACTGACCTAAGACAGGGATTTTTTACTTAAATGTCAGGAATTGTGAAAAATGTATAGTGAAAAATGTATTTGGCTAAGGTGTATGTAAAACTTCCGACTTCAACTTTATTATGTGTAAAATTATTTTTTGAAGGTTGTATTTTTTATGATGAGCTAAGCTAATTCCAGCTATGTGTGGAGTCATGTTAACATACAATGCATTCTGGGTGTCACGTAATCGTCTGTCGGACCAAAGATGTTATAACAAAATGAGGTGAGTAAGGGTTCACACATTTTTTGAGAACGTCCGGAAGTGAATAGTAGGATGTGAACAATGGTAGATGACACACCCCTTCAACATGCTATAACAACTATAAACAGATCAAACTCATGTCGTCTTCTATTATTATCTTTGGTTCCTGTGAGAGAAAAAATGAAGCACAAACTACCCATCATCGGATTGCTTTCGATTTCTAGAAAGTGATTTACTCAATTATTCCGGTCAATGGCGAGCTCAACCGTGATGTGATTCATTATAATAGTAATTGCTATTAGTTCATTCATATTGGTAGATTATGTCAGACAAGAGTTAAAAAATTCTGACCTCTTGTGTTATGTCAATCATTCCTCAGGTAGTGCTAGGACAAATATAGCCTACATTTCTTTGGTTTGGATGATGGTGTTATGCTGTAGATACTTCTGTGAATGTCTGAACATTGCATCCAAAAATAAACTGCTCACATTCTGGACATAACTTTGTAAGGACCGTGTTTGTGCTAAATGTTTCTGAAAAACAAAAGAAGTGTGGCCAGCTCAAATACTGATTGTTGCGTTATTCGAAACTGTCCGTTCTAAATAAGCGTTCTAATCAAGCGTTCTAATCACACCGGATTGATCGTACGCTACAGGGATGGGTAACGCTGCTTCGAGGGTGGCTGTTTTTTGTGGGCAGAGGGTCCCTGGTTTGAGCCCAGGTAGGGGCGAGGGACAGAAGTACAATTATTACACGGGCACCATTGTAAGCAGGAGAATCTCCTCTTGGTAATTATTTAAGTTTGTCATCGATCGCTAAACCAGAAATAGTCAGAAGTTTTTATTTTTTCCCTACTTTTTCATTATACAGACATAAGCACAGTTGACACCATCGAGGTGAGGACGTTTACTTCGACCTCATGCTTTGGTGTTTGCTCTGACATGCACTGTCAACTGCGGGACCTTATATAGACAGGTGTGTGCTTTTTCAAATCATGTCCAATCAATTAAATTTACCACAGGTGAACTCCAATCAAGTTGAGAAAGATCTCAATGATGATCAATGGAAACAGGATGCACCTGAGCTCCATTTCGAGTCTCATAGCAAAGGGTCTGAATATGTATATAAATGAGGTATCCTTTTTTTATACATTTGCAAACATTTCTAAAAATCTGTTTTTGCTTCGTCATTGTGAGTTACTGTGTGTAGATTGCTGAGGACATTTTTGTATTGAATCCATTCGAGAAAAAAGCTGTAATGTAACAAAAAGTGAAAAAAGTCAAGGGGTTGAATACTTTCTGAAGGTATTGTATACGGGCATACGAATTTATAGGGGCAGGCCGAGCTGATGACCTCATTTCAAGATGGCCTCCAACACAAATTGACGGGATGGGTCAGAATGGACTAATATGGGAGCTGTGGTGAAGTGGTGCTTGAGGTCCAGGAACGCCCGGTCAGCAGCTGGGGACCACGTGATCGGAACCTTAGGAGTAGTGAGTGCAGAAAGGGGGGAAACCAGGGTGCTGTAGCCCCGGATAAAGCGACGATAAAAATGGGCAAATCGCAGGATGTGTTTCACAAAAAGCTGGTTCTTCAGGAAGTGCTGATCTGTCGGACGTGGAGCATGTGGTCTTGGGCTGAGCAGGAGGAAACGAGGATGTCGTCGAGGTATACAAAACGTCATTAACCAGGGCCCGGAACACAGCTGGATGGTTGGTCAGATCAATGGGCATAACCAGATATTTTCAGTGTCCGCTGACCGTGTTGAAGGCTGCCTTCCATTCGTCCCATTACCGTATCCGCACCAGATGATAGGCATTCCGCAGGTCCAACTTAGAGAAAATAGTGTACCCCTGGAGTGGCTCGAAGGCCGAGGCGATGAGTGGTTCTTAATGAACCTTTTTGGGATAGGGGGCAGCATTTTCACTTTTGGATGAATAGCGTGCCCAGAGTGAACTGCCTCCTACTCTGTCCCAGATGCTAATATATGCATATTATTATTAGTATTGGATAGAAAACACTCTGAAGTTTCTAAAACTGTTAGAATGATGTCCGTGAGTACAACAGAACTCATATGGCTGGCGAAAACCTGAGAAAAATCCAACCAGGAAGTGGGACATCTGAGGTTTGTAGTTTTTCAAAGCTTGGCCTACCGAGTACACATTGAGATATGGATTAGGTTGCACTTCCTAGGGCTTCCACTAGATATAAACCGTCTTTTGAAACTTGAATGAGGATTATACTATAAAAGAGGGGCTCATGAGACCTCTTTGAGTCAGTGGTCTGGCAGAGAGCCTTGGTCTCATGACGCGCGCTCCCGACAGAGTTACCTCGCGTTCCACTGCTTTTTCTGAAGACAAAGGAATTCTCCGGTTGGAACATTATTGATGTTTTATGTTAAAAACATCCTAACGATTGATTCCATACATCATTTGACATGTTTCTAAAGGATTGTAACGGAACTTTTCAAGTTTTTGTCTGGATGAAATGCTCGCGCTTCATGAAAATGGATTACTGGGCTAAACACGCTAACAACAAGTGGCGATTTGGACATAAATGATGGAACTTTATGGAACAAATCAGTAATTTATTGTCGAACTGGGATTCCTGGGAGTTCCTTCTGATGAAGATCATCAAAGGTGAGTGAATATTTATGGTGTTGCTAACTTTGTTGATTCCAAAATGGCGGCTATTCCTCTGGCTGTTTTGGGTTCTGAGCGCCGTTCTCAGATTATGCTTCTGACACAGCGGTTGCATTAACTTCTTGCGGCGAGCCATCCCGGATCCGGGATCGTACAGCCTCAAGCTCATTACCATAAAGCAACGTTAACTATTCATGAAAATCGCAAATGAAATGAAATCAATATGCTAGCTCTCAAGCTTAGCCTTTTGTTAACAACACAGATTTTCAAAAATATGCTTCTCAACCATAGCAAAACTAGCATTTGTGTAACAGTATTGATAGCTATTGATAGCTAGCATTAGCATTTAGCATTAGCATTCAGCAGGCAACATTTTCACAAAAACCAGAAAACCATTCAAATAAAATCATTTACCTTTGAAGAACTTTGGATGTTTTCAATGAGGAGACTCTCAGTTAGATAGCAAATGTTCAGTTTTTCCTGAAAGATTATTTGTTTAGGAGAAATCGCTCCATTTTGTGCGTCACGTTTAGCTACTAAAAAAAACCTGTATCCAGGATTGTGTAAATCTATCCGCAAGCTCATTAGCATAACACAACGTTAACTATTCATGAAAATCGCAAATGAAATGAAATCAATATGCTAGCTCTCAAGCTTAGCCTTTTGTTAACAACACTGTCATCTCAGATTTTCAAAAATATGCTTCTCAACCATAGCAAAACTAGCATTTGTGTAACAGTATTGATAGCTATTGATAGCTAGCATTAGCATTTAGCGTTAGCATTCAGCAGGCAACATTTTCACAAAAACCAGAAAACCATTCAAATAAAATCATTTACCTTTGAAGAACTTCGGATGTTTTCAATGAGGAGACTCTCAGTTAGATAGCAAATGTTCAGTTTTTCCTGAAAGATTATTTGTGCAGGAGAAATCGGTCCGTTTTCTGCGTCATCTTTGGCTACCAAAAAAACCCGAAAATTCAGTTATAAAAACGCCAAACTTTTTCCAAAATAACTCCATAATATCGACTGAAACATGGCAAACGTTGTTTAGAATCAATCCTCAAGGTGTTTTTCTACATATCTCTTCAAAGATATATCGTTCGTGGAAGCGTGCTTTCCCCTCTGTATCCCATGGAAAAATGCCAGCAGCTGAAAATTACGCACGAATTTAGACAAAGGACACCGGGCGGACCCCTGGCAAATGTAGTCTCTTATGGCCAATCTTCCAATGATATGCCTACAAATACGTCACAATGCTGCAGACATCTTGGACGAACGGCAGAGAGCTTAGGTTCATTCATGGCACATTCACAGCCATATAAGGAGACGATGGGAAACAGAGCCTCAAAAATTCTGCTCATTTCCTGTTTGAGGATTCATCTTGGTTTCGCTTGTAGCATGAGTTCTGTGGCACTCACAGATAATATCTTTGCAGTTTTGAAAACGTCAGAGTGTTTTCTTTCCAAAGCTGCCAATTATATGCATAGTCGAGCATCTTTTCATGACAAAATATTGCGCTTAAAACGGGCACGTTTTTTTTATCCAATAATGACATAGCGCCCCCATAGGTTGAAGAGGTTAAGGAGAAGTCTATCTTTAATACTGTGAATAACACTAGTATCTTTTATCAACGTTTATTATTAGTATTTCTGCAAAATCACCAGATGTTTTAGAATTAAAACATTACTGCACGTAAGGCGCCAATGTAAACCGAGTTTTTTGGATATAAATTATCGAACAAAACATACATGTATTGTGCAACATGATGTCCTATGAGTGTCATCTGATGAAGATCATCAAAGGTTAGTGGTGAACCTTTTGCGTGTAGGGGGCAGTAATTTCGTTTTTGGCTAAAAAACGTACCCATTTGAAACTGCCTATTTCTCAGCCCCAGAAACTAGAATATGCATATAATTGTCAGATTATGATAGAAAACACGCTAAAGTTTCCAAAACTGTAAAAATATTGTCTGTGAGTATAACAGAACTGATATTGCAGGCAAAACATGAGGAAAATCCAATCAGGAAGTGCCTCTTATTTTGAAACCTCTATGTTCCTATGCATGCTTATCCTCCATTTAAAGGGATATCAACCAGATTCCTTTTTCTATGTCTTCCCTAAGGTGTCAACAGTCCTTAGACATAGTTTCAGGCTTTTATTTGGAAGAATGAGCGTGAAAGATCACATTGCGTCAGTGGATAGGTGGGGGCTCTCAGAGTGCGTTTTGCGCAACCGAGTAAAGCGGCCATTGTTTCTCCCGGTCCTATTGAAAAACCTACACACCCGGTTGATATATTAACGAATATATATTTTAAAAACAACCTGAGGATTGATTATAAAAAACGTTTAACATGTTTCTGTGGACATTATGGATATTATTTGGAATTTTCGTCTGCGTTGTCGTGACCGCTCTTTCCTGTGGATTTCTGAACATAACGCGACAAACAAACGGAAGTATTTTGGGTATAAAAATCATCTTTATGGAACAAAAGGAACATTTGTTGTGTAACTGGGAGTCTCTTGAGTGAAAACTGTGTTTTGCAATATTGACCTTGTGATTTCATGAATATTTTTTAGTAATATTATATTATATTTGACTGTGGCACTATGCTCTTCAGCGGTTTCTGATGACAATTATCCCGCTTAAGGAAGTTAATTTAATCTATATTTCTGCTTTTGTGACTCCTATCTTTGTCTGGAAAAAAATGGCTGTGTGTTTTTTCGACTTGGCAGTGATCTAACACAATCATATGTTGTGCTTTAGCTGTAAATCATTTTTGAAATTTAACAAGATGTTTATCTTTCATTTCCTGTATTGGACTTGTTATTAATGTGTGAAAGTTACATATTTCAAAAGATATTATTATAAATGGTCAATTGCCTGGGGAAATGCAGAGCGCCAGATTAAAATAAAACGCTATAAAATTCAAACTTTCATTAAATCCCACATGTAAGATACTCAATTAAAGCTACACTCGTTGTAAATCCAGCCAACATGTCGTTTTTAAAAATGCTTTTCGGCGAAAGCATAAGAAGCTATTATCTGATAGCCTGCACCCATCTGAATCAGTAGTAAACAAAAGAGCTAGCATAGCAGGCGCTACCCAAAACGCTGAAATAAAATATAAAACATGCATTACCTTTGATGAGCTTCTTTTGTTGGCACTCTAATATGTCCCATAAACATCACAATTGGTCCTTTTGTACGATTCATTCCGTCTATATATGTCAAAATGTCCATTTATAAAGCCCGTTTGAGCCAGAAAAAAACAGCTTAGAAAAACGCAAATTCACTACAAAATATTTCAAAAGTTGCCTATAAACTTTGCCAAAATATTTCAAACTACTTTTGTAATACAACGTTGGGTATTTTTAAACGTCAATAATCGATCAAATTGTAGACGGGGCAATCTGTATTCAATATATCAACAAAAAGAAAAAGCTCTGCTTTACACATCTTGTGCACCTCACAAAAGGGTCCCCCGTTCCGAGTTGGTCGACTTCCTGCTAAGACAAAGAAATAACCTCAGCCATATTCCAAACACTGGCGACATCGTGTGGAAGATGTAGGAACTGAAAGTATATTTATAATAAATTTCCAATGGAAAAAGACAATATAGGGAAGCAAGATGAAAAAAAAATGAAAAAAGTTCTGAACAGTTAGTCCTCTGGGTTTTGCCTGCTACATAAGTTCTGTTATACTCACAGACATGTTTCAAATGGTTTTAGAAACTTAAGAGTGTTTTCTATCCAAATCTATGAATAATATGCATATCTTATATTCTTGTCATGAGTATCAGGAAGTTGAAATTGGGCACGCTATTTATCCAAAAGTGAAAATGCTGCCCCCTATCGCCAAGAGGTTATCCTCTTGGTGTTAGGGGGCAGTATTTTCAACGTTCCTGTTTTAAACGGGATAATTTGTCAGGAAAAGATGCTAGAATATGCATATAATTGACAGATTTGGATAGAAAACACTCTAACGTTTCCAAAACTGTAAAGATATTGTCTGTGATTATAACAGAACTGATGTTGCAGGCGAAAGCCTGAGAAAAGCCTGAGAAAATTCCAATCCGGAAGTGGCCCAGGTTTTGAAAGCGCTGCATTCCAATGACTCCCTATTCAGCTGTGAATGTACCATCAACGAGCTTATGCTTTCTATGGATTCCCCAAGGTGTCTACAGCATTGTGACGTAGTTTTACGCATTTCTGTTGAAGAATAGCCGTAGGCGGCCACATTGCATAAGTGGTCACATGGTGGCTCCGAGAGAGATGCTCGCATAAAATACAGAGGTAGCCATTACTCCAATCGGTCCAAGTGAAAAACGAATTGTCCCGACGGATATATTATCGAATAGATATTAGAAAAACACCTTGAGGATGGATTCTAAACAACGTTTGCAATGTTTCTGTCGATATTATGGAGCTAATTTGGAATATTTTCCGGCGTTGTGGTGACCGCAATTTCCGGGCGATTTCTCAGCCAAACGTGAAGAACAAACGGAGCTATTTCGCCTACAAAAAATAATCTTTTGCGAAAAAATGAACTTTGGCTGTCTACCTAGGAGTCTCGTGAGTGTAAACATCTGAAGTTCATCAAAGGTAAACGATTTGATTTGATTGCTTTTCTGATTTCCGTGACAAGGTTGCCTGCTGCTAGCAAGGCGTAATGCTATGCTAGGCTATGATAAACTGAAAATCTGAGATGACAGGGTGATTAACAAAAGGCTAAGCTGTGTTCCAATATACTTCACTTGTGATTTTCATGAATAGGAATATTTTCTAGGAATATTTATGTCCGTTGCGTTATGCTAATTAGTGTCAGATGATGACAACGGTCCCGCTCACGGGATGGGGTGTCACTACAGGTTAAGAAGGCCATCCCTGGCCTTCTTCTCCCATTGTCTTAACGCCACTCAGAGGAATTACAATGTGGGGAATCGTGAGCTTCTCGTGTTGAAGATGGCATTGGAGGAGTGGAGACACGGGTTGGAGGGGACGGAACATCCATTCACTGTGTGGATGGATCACAAGAACCTGGAATATCTCTGCAATGCCAAGCATCTCAATTCCAGGCAATTTCTGTGGGCCCTGCTTTTCACCCAGTTCAACTTCTTCCTCTCCTACCGCCCGGCGTCCAAGAATGTCAAACCGGATGCGCTTTTATGCTGCTATAACCCCGTGGCTACACACTCGGACACCGAGACCATCCTTCCTACCTCGTGTCTGGCGTTTGGCACCTGGTTTTACAAAGCCTCATTTCATTCCTCTCCCCAAGCTACCCTCAGCCAAGGAGACGGCCTAGCTCATGGTACAGCACATCTTCCGGATCCATGGACTTCCGGTGGACATGGTCTCCGACCAGGGTCCTCAGTTCTTGTCCCAGTTCTGGAAGGTGTTCTGCACGCTCATTAGGTTGTCGGCCAGCCTGTCCTCTGGGTTCCACCCCAAGTCTAACGGCCTGTCAGAGCGAGCCAATAAGGACCTGGAGACGACTCTTCGTTGTCTTGTCTCCGCCAACCCCACCACTTGGAGATCGTGTGGGTAGAGTACACCCACAACAGCCTCCCCTACTCAGCCACTGGTCTCTCAACCCATAGAGCACTCGAAAGACATCAGCCACCGCTCTTCCCTGAGCAAGAGGAGGTCAGCATACCCTCAGCCCAGATGTTCATCCGCCGCTATTGCTGTACCTGGGAGAGCCTAGTCTGCTCTTCTCAAGACAGCAGATGTTATTGCGTGTGTAGCTAAATTCTTGTGCTTCTAGCTCCAACAGTACATTAATATCTAACAAGTAATATCTAACAAATTACACAACATATACCCAATACACACAATGTATATGGACAAGTGATGTCAAAGCGGAACGGACTATTATACAGTAGAATAGTATATACATATGAGATGAGTAATGCAAGATATGTAAACATTAAGTAAATGAGATACCGTAGAATGGTATATAAAACAGTATTTACACATGAGATGAGTAATGCCAGATATGTAAACATTAAGTGACTAAGATACCGTAGAATAGTATAGAATACAGTATATACATATGAGATGAGAAATGCCAAATATGTAAACATTATTAAAGTGACTAGTGTTCCATTCCTTAAAATGGCCAGTGATTCCTAGTCTATGCCTATAGGCAGCAGCCTTTAATGTGCTAGTGATGGCTGTTCAACCTCTTACAGCTCCCCCCTCCCTACTTTGTGCAATTTCTGCCTGAAGACATACCCAAATCTAAACAGCCTGTAGCTCAAGCACAGAACCAAGGATATGCATATTATTGGTACCATTTGAAAGAAAACACTCTGAAGTTTGTGTACATGTGAATTGAATGTAGGAGAATATAACACAATAGATCTGGTTTAGATAAAACAATGAAAAAAAACATACGTTTTTTATTTTTATATCATCATCTTTAAAATGAACAAGATAAAACAAACATTCAGATAGGATGATGGGGACAATTTCAGTGAAAAACAAGAGGGCAACAGTACTTGTGCAAAGTTTCAGAATGATAACTTCCAAAATGAGTGTTCTACATGACATTTATCATGAAGTCATCCAGGTTTCCCACACAAGTAGCCCAAATGTACCCAAGCGGCCAAATTGGTGAAGGTATACATTTTGAAACAAATAACTATATACAAAATACCAAAATGGTATTCTAACACACATTCTAACCCCCCCCCAAAAAAATAAATGGAGAAAAAAAAAAAAAAAAAAACGGAAAAAATAATAATGATTGATTAAAAAATATATGAAAACAAATATATATATACATTTACAAAATAACACGGGTAACTATTTACACACTTTCAATATTTGGAAGACCCTCAGTCCTCTATCAAAATCAAATCTATTTATATAGGCCCAGCCTAAAACCCCAAACAGCAAGCAATGCAGGTGTTGAAGCAGGGTGGCTGGGAAAAACTCCCTAGAAAGGCAAAAACCTAGGAAGAAACCTAGAGAGGAACCAGGCTATGAGGGGTGGCCAGTCCTCTTCTGGCTGTGCTGGGTGGAGATCACATTGGTTGTAGAGGGTGCAACAGGACAGCACCTCGAGTAAAAATGAACAGTTTATGGTTCCATAGCCGCAGGCAGAACAGTTGAAACTGGAACAGCGGCAAGGCCAGGTGGACTGGGGACAGCAAGGAGTCATCATGCCAGGTAGTCCTGATGCATGGTCCTAGGGCTCAGGTCCTCTGAGAGAGAGAAAGAGAGAATTAGAGAGAGCATACTTAAATTCCCACAGGACACCGGATAAGACTCCCATTCAGAGTCAGTGTCACTGTGAAAGAAAATGTTCAGTTAGAATAGTTTCACATATGAGCCCTGTATCAACAGGTATAATAAACAGATATACAGAGAGAGTACAGGGAACATAAGGTTGAATATATTATTATGACCTGCTAGATCTACTGTCTCTTTTATATTATGACATTTCAGCTAGATCTACTCTCTCTATTATATTATGACAGACCAGCTAGATCTACTGTCTTTATTATATTACAACAGACCAGCTGTATCTACTGTCTCCATTTCACTTTGGCCATTGATGTGGTCCTGCCCTCTCCTCAACAGCCTCAAATAGGCTATTTCATGTGGGTTGGGGTGGGGCGGCAGACACACGCATCTCACATTTCATGACATTACATGTTTATATATTGCTTCTTTAATTTAAAAAAAAATCACAAATAATATTTTATATTATTAATTTCAAACAAGGGCATTAGCATGAGAAGAACTTACCAGTCCAAAACGATGTCCTCTCCCATTCAAAAAATATTCCTCCACAATCACTAAATGAAACATCCTACAACAATCTCTGTCTCACCTTCGCCAATCAATTTATTCTAAAATTGTGTGTACATCTGTATATCTAGACTTAGATTTAGCTTTCCCTGACTTAGTCGCCATAATGATTGATATATAAACAGCTGAATCTGAGTGTTCACCAAACAATGCAGTGCGCAATATGTGTTTCTCCTTCTAGTATGAAACTTCAATAGCGAATGACTCACTTTACGCTGGAGCTTACTACATGGGTTGGTCTTGCAACACATAAACATGGCGTATTACGGTTTAGCTCAGCTCATTGGCTATCTACCCAGCTAGATTTCAAGACGATCAGTGGTCATTGGGTTAAAAGACAGTCAATCAACGAAACATTGGGCAAATCATTGGTGCACAATGATGTCATGACTTGTTGTCTTCAAATCGGATTCTTTCAGTCACGTTCTGTGTGGGTTATTTACCTGGAATGTGTCGTCGAAAATGGAATGAGACGGAATTCACGACACAAGCGGTTCACAAAATGTTTCATGTTAGGCTATACAAACAGATTTGATCAAACAAAAGATCATTCATTGTGTAACAATGAGCATTGGAATTGCAAACAGACGAAGATCGTCAAAGGTAAACAATTTATTTTAATGCAGTTTGTGATTATGTTACGCCTGTGCTGGTTATTTTTTATATTTTTTTATGGGGCTCTATGCTCAGATAATCACATCGTATTCTTTCGCAGTAAATCCTTTTTTAAATCTGACAACGCAGTTGGATTAGCAAGATTCTAGGCTTTCGATACATGTGAGACACTTGTAGTTTCATGAATGTTTAATATGACTATTTATGTAGCGACCACCGTATGTTGTGGAATTTCACCCCGCTAGCGGGTTCCGTGCGCAGAGAGGTTAACAGTCTGATGGCCTTGAGATAAACAGCTTCTTTCAGTCTCTCTGTCCCAGCTTTGATGCACCTGTAATGATCTCGCCTTCTGGATGATAGCGGGGTGAACAGGCAGTGGCCCGGGTGGTTGATGTCCTTGAGGATCTTTTTGGCCTTCCTGTGACATTGGGTGCTGTAGGTATCCTGGAGGGTGGGTAGTTTGCTCCCGTAATGCGTTGGTCAGACCGCACCACTCTCTTGAGAGCCTTGCGGTACGTCCAGGTATCAATGGCAGGCAGGCAGACCACCACCAGACCCTGGCTCCCCGTTATCATCTCAGGCAGAGACTCGGGATCTGTCCCTCCGGGTGGAGTCCCGCAAACCCCCCCACCGTTTAATAGGCCCTTTCCCAATCTCCAAGACTCTTAGCCCCTCTGCTGTTCGTGTTCTGTTGCCTCGTACCCTGCGCATACATTCCGCTTTTCATGTATCAAGGATTAAACCTCTGTCCCACAGCCCAGTCTTCTCTTTCTAGGCCCACCCCTCTCCCCCTTCTCATCGACGGCCATCCGGCTTATACGGTGAGGCGTTTCCTGAGGGTTTGACCTCGGAGTAGGGGATTCCAGTACCTGGTTGACTGGGAGGGTTATGGTCCAGAGGAGACGTGCTGGGTCCCCGCTAGGAACATCCTGGAACATCCTGAATTCCACCGCCTGCATCCCGGGCAACCAGGTATGTGCCAGGGTAGGATGCCAGGTGGCGTCCCTAGAGGGAGGGGGGGGGTACCGTCACACCCTAATGTGTTTCACCTGTCTTCTGCTTGTCTCCACCCCCCTCCAGGTGTCACCCATCTTCCCCATTTATACCTGTGTTTTCTGTTTGTCTGTTGCCAGTTCGTCTTGTCTCGTCAAGCCAACCAGCGTGTTTTTTCCACGTACTCCTGTTCTCTCTAGTCCCTGTTTTCTAATTCTTCTGGTTTTGATCATTCTGCCTGACCTGACCCTGAGCCTGCCTGCTGTTTTGTACCTTTTTGACACTGCCCTGGATTACTGACCTCTGCCTGCCCTGACCCTGCCTGCCGTTCTGTACCTTACTGACTCTGCCCTGGATTACTGACCTCTTGACCTGTCATTCCCCTGCCCTCTGTTTTGTTAACGGGATAATTGTCATCAACAACCACTGAATTGCATAGCGCCACATTCAAATAATATTACTAAAAATATTTATATTCGTGAAATCACAAGTGCAATATAGCAAAACACAGCTTAGCCTTTTGTTAATCTACCTCTCTTGTCAGATTTTGAAAATATGCTTTACAGCGAAAGCAATCCAAGCGTTTGTGTAAGTTTATTCTTGATTGTTGTGCCAAGAGGTCCGGGGTTTTCCACCCCTCCTCTCCCAGCAGTCTCAGGTCACCCAGCCTTTGTAAACCTGCTGCCATCAGTTGCCTCTGCAGGTTGGCCGACTGAACCGATCTCAAAGGGATGGCTCGGTTGTTGAAGATAGGCTCCTCCCACAGCCCAGGCTCCACACTCCCTTCTCGTGTGTACCTTAGCAGCTGCCAGGCCCTCAGCACTGCAGAGTAAACGTCTGAGAGACCTGCTGTACTCAGCCTCTCCAGCTTCATGAGGAACAGCTGCCGGTCCAACCCTAATCCGCCAGCTCTCCTCAGCAGTGTGCATGCTGGTTCCCTCCAGCCAACATCAGAATGGTACAGCAGTCTCTGCACCGCCTTTAGCCGGAAAGCAGCCATCCCAGGCCCTGTCCTCCTGTCCGCCCTGTCCACTTTAACTTCTTATGGCTGCCATCCCATTAACCTCTTACCTCTACCTGGGACGCTTGCGTCCCAACTAGAGCTCTGGAAATGCAAATGTGCTACGCTAAATGCTAATAGTATTAGTTAAAACTCAAAAGTTCATTAAAATACACATGCAGGGTATCAAATTAAAGCTACACTCGTTGTGAATCCAGGCAACAAGTCAGATTTTTAAAATGCTTTTCGGCGACAGCATGAGAAGCTATTATCTGATAGCATGCACCAATACACTACAACAGAAAAGCACAGCAGGGGACGTAAACAAAATAATTAGCATTTCCAGCCACAAACCGCACAATAAAATAGAAAACAGTCATTACCTTTCACCGTCTTCTTTGTTGGCACTCCTAGATGTCCCATAAACACTATTGGGTCTTTATTTCGATTAAATCGGGCCATATAAAGCCAAGATATCGTTATATGTAGACTGTGTGATAAACGAAAAAACAGCGATTTCACAACGTAACGTCATTTTTTAAATTCAAAAGTAGACGATAAACTTTCACAAAACACTTCGAAATACGTTTGTAATGCTACTTTAGGTATTAGTAAACGTTAATAAGCGATAAAATTCATCCGTAGGCGATGTACATATCATTAGCTGTCGTCTTGGAAAAAATTTCAGGAGAGAGCTCTTCCGAATGATCTGGGCGGAGACCGGAGGTACGTCGTGCCCCTCTTTCGGTTCAACCAAGAATCAAAGAGGATTAAATTCACAAGATACTCACTACATGGGGATGCTGTGGGAGTTGAATGCTCGGTCTTATCTAATTCGGCTCACTGTTAACAATTGCTGGAAGTGGCGCAAGGATATTTATTTCCATTTTCTGTGATCAGGTTTTCCTGCGCTTTCCGATGTAACGCACGTTATGTAATAGCCACAGTCGTGATTTAACCAGTTTTAAAAACGTCCGAGGGTTTCCTATACACACATTCTAACCATATGAACGTACTATATTCCTGGCATGAGTAGCAGGGCGCTGAAATGTTGCGCGATTTTTAACAAAATGTTCAAAAAAGTAGAGGGTAGGAGCAACTAGTTAACGGGATAATTGTCATCAACATCCGCTGAATTGCATAGTTCCACATTCAAAAAATATTACAAAAAATATTTGTATTCATGAAATCATAAGTGCAATATAGCAAAACACAGCTTAGCCTTTTGTTAATCCCCCTGTCCTGTCATATTTTGAAAATATGCTTTACAGCGAAAGCAATCCAAGCGTTTGTGTAAGTTTATCGATCGCTCGACAAAGCATTATGTACACCTAGCATTAATGCAGATTTAATTTTGTTTGATTTAATTTAAAATAATCTTTAGGGGTGGCAATTATTATTGTCACACCCTGATCTGTTTCACCTATCTTTGAGCTTGTCTACACCCCCCTCCAGGTGTCGCCCATCTTCCCATCATCCCCTGTGTATTTATACCTGTGTTTTCTGTTTGTCAGTTGCCATATCGTCTTGTCTTGTCAGGTCTTACCAGTGTTCTCTCACGCCGTTCAGTTTCCTAGTTTTTCCCTGTTCTGACCATTCTGCCTGCCCTGACCCCAAGTCTGCCTTCCGTCCTGTTCCTTCCTGACTCTGACCTGATTATTAACCTCCACTTGCCCTGACCCCAAGCCTGCCTGCCACCCTGTACCTGCTGACTCTGACCTGATTATTAACCTCCACTTGCCCTGACCCCAAGCCTGCCTGCCACCCTGTACCTTCCTGACTCTGACCTGATTATTAACCTCCACTTGCCCTGACCCCAAGCCTGCCTGCCACCCTGTACCTTCCTGACTCTGACCTGATTATTAACCTCCACTTGCCCTGACCCCAAGCCTGCCTGCCACCCTGTATCTTCCTGACTCTGACCTGATTATTAACCTCCACTTGCCCTGACCCCAAGCCTGCTTGCCACCCTGTACCTTCCTGATCCTTATTAACCTCCACTTGCCCTCCCCAAGCCTGACCCTGTACCTTCCTGACCTGACCTGATTATTAACCTCCACTTGCCTCCAAGCCTGCCTGCCTTGTACCTTCCTGACTCTGACCTGATTATTAACCTCCACTTGCCCTGACCCCAAGCCTGCCTTCCGTCCTGTACCTTCCTGACTCTGACCTGATTATTAACCTCCACTTGCCTTGACCCCAAGCCTGCCTTCCGCCATCCTGATTATTAACCTTCCTGACCCCAAGCCTGCCTGCCATCCTGTACCTTCCTGACTCTGACCTGATCATGAACCTCTGCCTGCCCCGTGTTTCTAATAAATGATCTGAGAACTGTACTATCCGCCTCCTGTGTCTGCATCTGGGTCATATCCTGAGTCGTATGAACTGGCCATAACTGTCCCAGCAGACTCGGAACAGCTCTGCAACACTGTCTCCTCACAAGGAGCCACCATTAGAAGAGACATGGAGTTACGTCAAGGACTTATGGAAGGATTCCAGATCTTGGCAGAATGCCAGGACCATGCCTTCAACACATTGCTGGTGCAATTCCACGGATTGTCTGGTAGGGTGAGGCAGCCCGCCAGTATAGTAACCCCCAGACTGTCAATTAACCCGCGACCAGCAGCATTTCTCCCCAATCTACCCCTGCTTACCTCCTCCGGAGCGCTACGCTGGTGCGTTCTCCCATCTTTGAGCTGCAGCCCTCTTCTTTTCCCTCGGATCGCTCGAGGATAGCGTACATGATTACGCTGATGTCCGAAAGGGCACTTGCCTGAGCTATGGCGGTGTGGGAGCAACAATCCACCGTTTGCCTCAGATTGGAGAAGTTTGTGGCAGAGTTGCGGAAAGTGTTAGATTCTCCGTTGTCTGGGAGAGAGGCAGATTGAAAGCTGCTCCAACTATGTCAGGATTCCTTAAGAGTGGCAGACCACGCAGTGGATTTTCGCACGTTGGCAGCTGAGAGTGCCTGGAACCCGGAAGCCCTGTTTGATGTGAAAATGCTGTGCAGAGACCCTCCCCATCCTACCTGACAGAGCTTGAGAGGATTTGCAGAGAAGAATGGGAGAAATTCTCCAAATACAGTGCCAAGCTTGTAGCTTCATACCCAAAAAGACTCGATGCTGTAATCGCTGCCAAAGGTGCTTCAACAAAGTACTGAGTAAAGGGTCTGAATTCTTATGTAGATGTGGTATTTCAGTTTATTTTCTATTTTTTGTGTCTTTTTTTTCTAAAAACATGTTTTGTCATTAGTGAGAAAAAAACACGATTGAATCCATTTTGAATTCAGGCTGTAACACAACATGGAATAAGTATGAAGGGTATGAATTCTTCCTGAAGGCACTGTATATCCGGTCACAGTCAAAGTGACACCCGTAGAGGTCAGGAGGTGGGCTTTAAACTGGATGAAGGACTGCTGGAGGGAGAAAGAGGAATGAATGAGTATCTTTATGGAGGTATGGGCAATAGCTACCTACCTCAGATGGTATTGTTGCTCTGATACATAGTATCATTATGTGATAATAAAGGACCTTGAGCTCAATCAACCCAAAATTTCTTCCTACAAATTATCACTTCTTCACAGTCACACAAAAATAATATACTTCCCCTCTTATAACTTAGTCTGAATGTTGTAAAAAGACTCAACTAAACACGCAAATTAAAACCCAAAACAAGGCAAGATGTGCAAAATAAACTGTTTTTCCTCTCCTCCGTGGTAGAGGGCTGGGCCTTAGCCATTGTAATCCGGAGAATCCCCAGTCTGTTCTCCCACTCAGAACTTTCCCAGGTATTCTTGGGATGCTTAAAGTGCACAGCGCTACCAGCTATTTTTGAACGCTGACGGGAGAAGGGGAAACAGCCGCAAGGGGCTGGAGCTGATATTAGTGTCGTCGCTAGCACTGTGCCTAATAGAGATGCTCGCTCTCTTTTAAACGCGCTGTTTGTTTTCACTGGATGAGAGATGAAAGGAGAGTAGAAGACGACACCGTTTCTGAAAGGACCTCCTGGTGTCCCCCTGCTGCTGTTGCTATGATTATTTATTTATTTATTTATTTGTGGAGAAGATTGAAATAAAAAAATACAGGGAACATCTACTGCTGCAGTTCCCTGCTTGGATTTTGATTTATTTGCTGGACAGGAAGACTTGAAAAGTGAGATATGATTCATGTATAACAATTGTAATTGCGATGCATTCCCCATCCAGTGTGCATCGAAGCAGAAGCCAAGCCAAACCTGTGTTAAAGTGGCATAATGCAAAACCGCAACATGAGAGCCATAGCCTGCCGAGCTAACGCCCAAGTGGTTAACTCCTCAATTGAACACCATGTAGGGGCACTACAGTCCCCACAATTTCCAAGTAAAACACTATAGCTCCCCACTACACATCCATCCGGTTGGTTAAAGTCGCTGCCAGTTGGCACAGGTCTCAGACTCCAGTAAGTGCCTACAACTGACTCATCAGTTGGCGGGGGATCGGGGGAAGAGAGAGAGAGAGAATGGAAGCCAAATGCGAAGAAAAAAAAATGCTTTCCATTCTCGGGGAGACAGGTAGCAAGTCTTGGCATGCTGTTATTTTGTAGCCCTTTCCTGCAGGCAAATGATCTAGTGGCCTCATGGATAGAATTATATTAATATTCTTCACAATGATTATTTTTCTGTGTCACAAGGTTTTGTTATATTTCAGTCTTCTGTGATGTATATAAAGTGTAATATTGGGATACAAACTCAACATTGAATACATTTCAACTCTATATCTGACTTGGTGCATCTGTCTTCTTCTTTTAAGATCATAACCTTGTGTGTGCGGTGTTCTTCTTCTTTTGTTAAAGTAGATGTGTTGAAGACTATCAGGAAACACTGAATAGGAGCCATGTGTGGTCCTTTCTTTTCTCAAGAAGTAGGTCATTTCTCATCATACTGGGTCATTTTGTGACTCATGTTTTCTTCCAACTAGGTCGTTTGTAATTTAATCCAACAAACTTGGTTAATTGCATCTGTGTCATCAGTAGTAATGTAGTCACATTTTGACTCCTTATTTCCCTATTCAGTGGGAAAAAAGTAACAGAATAGGCTCCCTCTACGGACGAGTGCGAGGAACAAGAAAAGCGGTAAATCTGTCGAATATTCCGCTTTAGTTTAACGCTGTCAAAACTGTCAAAGGTCACGGACTGCATCCCAAGCTGAGTCTGGCAGGTCACCTGGGTGATCTCCTCCCATTCAGTGCCATTGTCCCAGGGCAAAGCCAAGCCAACTGGAAGTCATTAATGTCGCTCAGTTACCACTGGGTATCTATTGTCCTCGTAGTGCAGGATGAAAGCAGAGAATCCAGGGATCTAGGTCAGTGCCGGGGCCATCGGCAGCCAGTATTGGGCTATTGCTTTTAATTGCCTTAATCAGTAAAAGTGGGTGGGGGGGCGGGGCCAGAACGTGGTTTACAAGGACCATCCCCATTAATCCTAGAACCCCCCCATCTTTTAGATGGAGCAGATGTCAATCATTTTGCTCCCCCCTCACCCAGTCGTCACTGTGTGGGGAAATGGGGAAGGGAGGCGGGTGTACCTACTACTGTGAAGTTGAGTGTCTAATTAGGCCTGGTGGTTTAAATGTGTGTGTGTGTATATGTGTGTATGTGTGTGTGTGTGTCATTGCACATGGGTGTTGCAGGTTTGTATGACTGAGTGTGTGTCAGAAGCAGCCTTGAGTGCAGTATTGCTGTATAGGGGAGTGGCTCATCTCTCTGTCTGTCAGCCGCTGGTCTTGGAAGCTTTCACAATCTGCAGCCTTTGTTGTGGCGCTGCCATGGATGTGTGTCTGTAAGGGTCTTAGTTTGTGGTTGAGGCCCTGACACGAAAAGAAAGAGACGAGTGTGGTGAAAGCCGTCCGCGTACTACTCATTTACAGTAAGCGGGAGAAGCAGCTCCCACTGTGATCCTTTGATCAGCCCAGAAAGCCTCTGGTCTTTAGCATTAGATGGTAAACAAGTCTTAAAGAGCAAAAAGCAGCTTTTAGTCAGACAACTGTTTGGGAATGGAGCTTCATTATATAGCACTGCACAAGATGGTCACAATAATATAGTGGGTGTGTGTGTGAACACGAACTCAATATACTATACTATGCCGCTTTCACATGCTAGTTGGAACTAGGAAACTCGAAAATGTTGCTTTTGCCACATGTAATTATTTGCATGAAATTGATCAAAATTAAGCCTGGTTTGTTGTAATGTGCTAAGGTAGGCCTACTGTACTTTTATACTTGTATGAGAGGGTTAATCATTGATTTTTGATAGGCTAACGTTACTTGATGAAGACATGCTGTTAGCACCTGAACTTTTGTCTTGAAGCTTAAATGTAACAATGAATTCTGATCAATTCTAAATCAATTCTATTTAATTACCTCTGAAATTCCATGAAAATGACAGAATGACAAAGTACCTATAGCAGCCTATAGGTAGGTAAATGGTGATTTCTTCCCTGTCTTCTCTCACTCTGTCAGTGAATAACTGTAGGTGTGTGTGCAGAGGCCCGTCGGTCGGAGGCTTGACTACTTGATCGGGCCAAATCCGACATAAAAAGAACACAGACAGAAAACTCTACCAGGAGTTGCTAAAACATCTGTCCTCAAATCAGTTTGCTAATGTGCCACGCACTTGAACTGTCCAAGTGCTTAGCTTACAAAAAACGCACCATCTCTATTGCGTATGAACACAAGCTGATCCACTGGTTCAACCTCATGAACCTCAACCTCACCCAACGAGATAGAGGATCCAAATGTACCCCGTTTGCCTGCATGCTCATAAAACTCCATGGACCCCCTCTTGTGCAGTGGAACTCAGAAATATATGTGGTTACTTGGTTACTGTGCTGTCCTTGGTTACTGTGCTGTCCTTGGTTACTGTGCTGTCCTTTCAGCACCACGATTCGAAGGACGCTCAAATCGCTTAAAATAACCCTCATCAAGATCTGTTGCCTAATAGTCCTACCCATCACATTATTATTATCACAATGGTGCTCGTTTAGGAAAGTTAGACCAAAGCTGAATCGATGTCTTGCAAGATCACACAATGGTTCATTAGTATTTTAGCATAGCAGCAGTAATGTTACACCAGAAACATCTCCCCAGTCATTTCTTATCTGAAGCTTTGATTGAAAAAAAATAGGCTAGTAGTTTGTCAACACCGTCTGCTTTAATTTGCTCACGAAACAGTAAAATGTGAACAAATGTCTTTCACGAATGACAGTCACGATGGACTATTTTGAAATGAGGTTGGTGTTTGAGACAATATCTGTTGGCAAAGGCAGAAGTTGCAATTGGAGGATGCATTTTATGTTTATGTACAAATGATGTAAATTTAAATCAAGTCGCGCTGTTTCTCCTTAAACTTTCGTCAAGGAGAAAAGCCCCTAAGCGAGATAGAGAAATGTGTGTAAGGAATGAGGCTGCTAAAAATGTAGTAGTTGCTGACGGCGTTGCTCCGCTCTCTCTCTCTCTTCCCCCTTCTCTCCCTCTTCTCCCTCTCCTCTCTTCCCCGATGTGGGGGACAGCTGGCTCTTCACAGAGATATAGTTCAGTGGGCCACTGTCAGTTAACCTGTTGTTTTCTAAAGAAACACTCACCCAGTCCCTAGCCAGGGACTTTGTTTTTCTGATATCTGGATAGTCTAAAAACATGTGTTTGAAATAGTGTATATCTTTTAAAAAATTGGGGGGAGGGTGCACTCTGTTTCAGCACGTAAGGTGGGGGAGGGGCAGAAGAGGAGCAGGGCCTGGTGCGATAGAGGGTGGAGAGAGAAAGTCTGCGAACTCTCGCAGGTGAGACAAAATTGTTGCTGCAATAGGTTATCTGTCATCTCGTGGTAGTGTCTGTATTGACCCCATCAAATTGATGTTAATTAAGAAGCTAGCTAGCTACACTAGCCAGCTAAGTTAGCGTATGTTGCTGCGCTCCCCATCCCTGTCTACAACAACCACTCTATTCATATTCAACAACAGCCTACCGGTTGGTTTATCATTGTAGCCTACTCCTTCTCATTTAGCCACGTTAATTATAATTCCATTTTGCATTGATTAGAAATCTCCCACCTCACTTGCTACACATGGAGCCTCTGACTGTATTGTAGGCCTGTACTGCCTTTTTTGTGGGGCACACCCATAAAAACTGCCATAAAACTGTTTTATTAATATTTGAAATGACATGGTATATCCTTGTGTAACCGATGTGAAATGGCTAGCTAGTTAGCAGTGGTGCGCGCTAATAGCTAATAGCATTTCAATCGGTGACGTCACTTGCTCTGAGACCTGAAGAGGTTGGTCCCCTTGCTCTGGGCCGTGGCTTTTTTTGGCGCAATGAGTAACGATGCTTCGAGGGTGACAGTTGTTGATGTGTGCAGAGGGTCCCTGGTTCGAGCGAGGGGACAGACGAAAATTATGATGCTGTTGACCCGGATCACTGGTTGCTGCGGAAAAGGAGGAGGTCAAAAGGGGGGGTGAGTGTAACTGATGTGAAATGGCTAGCTAGTTAGCGGTGGTGCGCGCTAATAGTGTTTCAATCGGTGATATCACTCGCTCTGAGACCTGAAGTAGTTGTTCCCCTTGCTCTGCAAGGGCAGTGGCTTTTGTGGAGCGATGGGTAACAATGCTTCATGGGTGTCAGATGTTGATGTGTGCAGAGGGTCCCTGGTTCGAGCCCAGGTAGGGGCGAGGAGAGGGACGGAAGCTATACTATTACATTTGTAAACTCAGCAAAAAAATAAACGTCCTCTCACTGTCAACTGCGTTTATTTTCAGCAAACTTAACAGGTGTAAATATTTGTATGAACATAACGAGATTCAACAGCTGAGACATGAACTGAATAAGTTCCACAGACATGTGACTAACAGAAGTGGAATAATGTGTCCCTGAACAAAGGGGGGTCAAAATCAAAAGTAACAGTCAGTATCAGGTGTGGCCACCAGATGCATTAAGTACTGCAGTGCATCTCCACCTCCTCATGGACTGCACCAGATTTTCCCGTTCTTACTGTGAGATGTTACCCCACTCCCCAGTCCATGACGGACCCTCCACCTCCAAATCGGTCCAGCTTCAGAGTACAGGCCTCGGTGTAATGCTCCTTCCTTCGACGACAAACACGAATCCGACCATCACCCCTGGTGAGACAAAACAGTGACTCGTCAGTGAAGAGCACTTTTTGCCAGTCCTGTCTGGTCCAGCGACGGTGGGTTTGTGCCCGTAGGCAACGCTGTTGCCGGTGATGTCTGGTGAGGACCTGCCTTACAACAGGACAACAAACCCTCAGTCCAGCCTCTCTCAGCCTAAGGCTACGTTCACGCAGATGAGAAGTGACCCTGGGCATCTTTCTTTTGGTGTTTTTCAGAGTCAGTAGAAAGGCCTCTTTAGTGTCCTAAGTTTTCATAACTGTGACCTTAATTGCCTACCGTCTGTACACTGTTAGTGTCTTATCGACCGTTCCACATGTGCATGTTCATTAATTGTTCATGGTTCATTGAACAAACAGGGTTTAAACCCATTACAATGAAGATCTGTGAAGTTATTTCGATTTTTACGAATTATCTTTGAAAGACAGGGTCCTGAAAAAGGGACATTTCTTTTTATGCTGAGTTTATTTGGAATCGGTGTTAAAGTGTTAAACCAATCAAAATATATCTCAAAGTAGCCATTGATGACTGCTTTGCACACTCTTGGCATTATCTCAACCAGCTTCATGAAGTACTCCCCTGGAATGCTTTTCAATGAACAGGTGTGCCTTGTTTAAAGTTCATTTGTGGAATTTCTTTCCTTCTTAATGTGTTTCGGCCAATCAGTTGTGTTATGACAAGGTAGGGGTGGTATACAGAAGAAAGCCCTATTTGGTAAAAGACCATGTCCATATTATGTCAAGAACAGCTGGTTGAGAGAATGCCAAGAGTGTTCAAAGCTGTCATCAAGGCAAAGGGTGGCTACTTTGAAGAATTTCACATTTAAAGTACATTTTGATTTGTTTAACATTTTTTTTATAACTACATAATTGTGTGTTATTTCATAGTTTTGATGTCTTCACTACTATTCCACAATGTAGAAAATAGTAAAAATACAGAAAAACCCTAGAATGAGTAGGTTTGTCCAAAATGTTGACTGGTACTGTATGCTGTATGGCAGTGCTGATGATGTGGAAATCAAAGAAAAATATCTCAAATTAATATGCAACCATTTTAAACAACCGCATTAGCATGAGAAGCAAAAATGTGTTTTACTTACCTATCTAAAAGTGGATCTTTTCGGTCCGAAAAAATGGATTCCGCGCTCGAATCAAATCTTTGCTCACTGACAGAGTCCTCAAACGATAACCAAAACCGCCATCGATAAAAGATGGTAGTACCGTGCAGCCGTCTTCATCAACCTGGCCAAGGCTTTCGACTCTGTCAATCACCACATTCTTATCGGCAGACTCAATAGCCTTGGTTTCTCAACTAACTGCCTCGCCTGGTTCACCAACTACTTCTCAGATAGAGTTCAGTAGGTCAAATCAGAAGGCCTGTTGTCCGGACCTCTGGCAGTCTCTATATGAGGGTGCCACAGGGTTCAATTCTCAGGCCGACTCTTTTCTCTGTATACATCAATGATGTCGCTCTTGCTGCTGGTGATTCTCTGATCCACCTCTACGCAGACAACACCATTATGTATACTTCTGGCCCTTCTTTGGACACTGTGTTAACAACCCTCCATACAAGCTTCAATGCCATACAACTTTCCTTCCGTGGCCTGCAATTGCTCTTAAATACAAGTAAAACTAAATGCATGCTCTTCAACCGATCGCTGCCTGCACCTGCCCGCCTGTCCAACATCACTACTCTGGACGGCTCTGACTTAGAATACGTGGACAACTACAAATACCTAGGTGTCTGATTAGACTGTAAACTCTCCTTCCAGACTCACATCAAACATCTCTAATCCAAAGTTAAATCTAGAATTGGCTTCCTATTTCGCAACAAAGCATCCTTCACTCATGCTGCCAAACATACCCTCGTAAAACTGACTATCCTGCCGATCCTCGACTTCAGCGATGTCATTTACAAAATAGCCTCCAACAGTCTACTCAACAAATTGGATACAGTCTATCACAGTACCATCCGTTTTGACACCAAAGCCCCATATACTACCCTCCACTGCAACCTGTATGCTCTCGTTGGCTGGCCCTCGCTACTCCAAATCATCTTTTAGTCACTGCTAGGTAAAGCTCCGCCTTATCTCAGCTCACTGGTCCCCATAGCAACACCCACCCGTAGCACACGCTCCAGCAGGTATATTTCACTGGTCATCCCCAAAGCCAACTCCCCCTTTGGCCGCCTTTCCTTCCAGTTCTCTGCTGCCAATGACTGGAACGAATTGCAAAAATCACTGAAGTTGGAGACTTAAATCTCCCTCACTAACTTTAAGCATCAGCTGTCAGAGCAGCTTACCAATCACTGTACCTGTACACAGCCAATCTGTAAATAGCACATCCCACTACCTCCTCCCCATATTATTACTTACCCTCTTGCTTTTTTTGCACCCCAGTATCTCTACTTGCACTTCATCATCTGCACTTATATCACTCCAGTGTTAATTGCTAAATTGTAATTACTTCGCCACTATGGCCTATTTATTGCCTTACCTCCTTAGTCTATTTGCACACACTGTACACAGATTTTTCTATTGTGTTATTGACTGTACGTTTGTTTATCCCATGTGTAACTCTGTGTTGTTGTTTTTTGTCACACTGCTTTGCTTTATCTTGGCAAGGTCTCAGTTGTAAACTGGCCTACCTGGTTAAATAAAGGTGAAAAAAAACAGTCACATGGAATTTGACTGTCATCATGACTCATGACCGCCAGTGTGCCGGTAATACGGTCACCGTAACAGCCCTAGGGGTGAGGGAGTCGAATGCCAATAAGAGTTTTTGTATGGCCCTTTGTCTCAGGAGCTGAGCAGAAGGTGTGTGTTTGTGCAACTTTTGTGTGGTTGTGACTGAGGGGGGTTTTATTAGTGTCTAGTTAGTATTTCGCACATTATCGTATAAACACATACTCATTGACACACACACACTTACACTGTGGCATATACTGTATACACACACACACTTACACTGTGGCATATACTGTATACACACACACACTTACACTGTGGCATATACTGTATACACACACACACTTACACTGTGGCATATACTGTATACACACACACACTTACACTGTGGCATATACTGTACACACACACACACACTGTGGCATATACTGTACTTACACTGTGGCATATACTGTATACACACACACACTTACACTGTGGCATATACTGTATACACACACACACTTACACTGTGGCATATACTGTACACACACACACACACTTACACTGTGGCATATACTGTACACACACACACTTACACTGTGGCATATACTGTATACACACACACACTTACACTGTGGCATATACTGTATACACACACACACTTACACTGTGGCATATACTGTATACACACACACACTTACACTGTGGCATATACTGTATACACACACACACTTATATGTAAGTGGAATATAGTTTTTCCATCTGTCTGATCACGTGTGTGTTACTCTTTGTCATTGTATGGGATCAAAGAGAGCCTCTGTTTTGACACTCCAAGTGTATTTACCGTGTCTCACAATGGCTGAGAAGTGTGTGTGTGTGTGTGTCATCGCAAGTTGTGGGTGGAGGGACTGTTTAGCTTCAGCTGTGCTGTGTGTGTGTCATCGCAGGTTGTGGGTGGAGGGACTGTTTAGCGTCAGCTGTGCTGTGTGTGTGTCATCGCAGGTTGTGGGTGGAGGGACTGTTTAGCTTCAGCTGTGCTGTGTATACACACACACACTGTGGCACACTGTGTGTCATCGCAGGTTGTGGGTGGAGGGACTGTTTAGCGTCAGCTGTGCTGTGTGTGTACTGTCACACAGGTTGTGGGTGGAGGGACTGTTTAGCGTCAGCTGTGCTGTGTGTGTGTCATCGCAGGTTGTGGGTGGAGGGACTGTTTAGCGTCAGCTGTGCTGTGTGTGTGTCATCGCAGGTTGTGGGTGGAGGGACTGTTTAGCGTCAGCTGTGCTGTGTGTGTGTCATCGCAGGTTGTGGGTGGAGGGACTGTTTAGCGTCAGCTGTGCTGTGTGTGTATAGTTTTTCATCTGCAGGTTGTGGGTGGAGGGACTGTTTAGCGTCAGCTGTGCTGTGTGTGTGTCATCGCAGGTTGTGGGTGGAGGGACTGTTTAGCGTCAGCTGTGCTGTGTGTGTGTCATCGCAGGTTGTGGGGGGAGGGACTGTTTAGCGTCAGCTGTGCTGTGTGTGTGTCATCGCAGGTTGTGGGGGGAGGGACTGTTTAGCGTCAGCTGTGCTGTGTGTGTGTCATCGCAGGTTGTGGTGGGAGGGACTGTTTAGCGTCAGCTGTGCTGTGTGTGTGTCATCGCAAGTTGTGGGGGGAGGGACTGCCACAGAATAAGCGACGAGAGTGTACAGTGCTTTGCGAAAGTATTCACCCCCTGCCTCCAGTCTTGAGCCTTCAGCGACGGTCACCGGGTCCGGAGCCTCCAGCGACGGCCTCCGGTCCGGGGCCCCCAGGGTGGCCAGTCCGGGGCCCGTAACGAGGGTCCCCAGCCCGGGGCCCACAACGAGGGTCCCCAGCCCGGGGCCCGCAACGAGGGTGCCCAGCCCGGGGCCCGCAACGAGGGTGCCCAGCCCGGGGCCCGCAACGAGGGTGCCCAGCCCGGGGCCCGCAACGAGGGTGCCAAGCCTGGGGCCCGCAGCGAGGGTGCCCAGTCCGGGGTCGGCGGCGAGGGTCCCCACACCAGAGGCACCACCAAAGCGGGGTGGAGCCAGAGGTGGAGCAGGGTCTTTACGTCCCCTGTGCCAGAGCCGCCACCGCGGATAGATGCCCACCCGGACCCTCCCCTTAGGTTCAGGTTTGCTGTGTGGAGTCCGCACCTTGTGGGGGTACTGTCACGCCCTGACCTTAGCGATGTGGTCATTTCCAAGTTGTGTTGGCGACATTTATCTTAAATAAATAGAAATGTACGCTCACCACGCTGCAACTTGGTCCTGTTCTTCAAACGCCAGTGACAGTGGGGAGCACAGGGCTGTTAACCGGGGTAGGGGTAGCCAGGTGGAAAGCATGGCCAGCTGTAGAAAAATGCTTTTTGAAATTCTCAATTATTGTGAATTTATCGGTAGTGACAGTGTTTCCTAGCCTCAGTGTAGTAGACAGCTGGGAGGAGGTGCTCTTATTCTCCATGGACTTTACAGTGTCCCAGAACTTTTTTGAGTTTGTACTACAGGATGCAAATTTCTGTTTGAAAAAGCTAGCCTTAGCTTTCCTAACTGCCTGTGTATATTGGTTCCTAACTTCCCTGAAAAGTTGCATATCACGGGGGCTATTCGATGCTAATGCAGAACGCCACAGGATGTTTTTGTGCTGGTCAAGGGCAGACAGGTCAGGAGTGAACCAAGGGCTATATCTATTCCTGGTTCTACATTTTTTGTATGGAGCATGTTTATTTAAGTTGGTGAGGAAAGCACTTTTAAAGAACAACCAGGCATCCTCTACTGACGGGATGAGGTCAATGTCATTCCAGGATACCCCGGCCAGGTCTATTAGAAAGGCCTGTTCGCTGATGTGTTTTAGGGAGCGTTTGACCGCTGACCCATTACGGATGCAGGCAATGAGGCAGTGATCGCTGAGATCGTGGTTGAAAACAGCAGAGGTGTATTTGGAGGACGAGTTAGTTAGGAGGATATCTATGAGGGTGCCCATGTATACAGATTTGGGGTTTTACCTTGTAGGTTCATAGATAATTTGTGTGAGATTGAGGGCATGGCCGGGGTGTTAAGCATGTCCCAGTTTAGGTTACCTAGCAGCACGAGCTCAGAAGATAGATTAATTTTTAGAAGTAGAAGCTCGAATTGTTTTGATACAGACCTGGATAGTAAGACAGAACTCTGTAAGCTATCTCTGCAGTAGATTTCCACAATGCCCCCTTTGGCAGTTCTATCTTGGCGGAAAATGTTATAGTTAGGGATGGACATATCAGGGTTTTTGGTGGTTTTCCTAAGCCAGGATTCAGACACGGCTAAGACATCCGGGTTGGGAGAATGTGCTAAAGCAGTGAATAAAACAAACTTAGGGAGGAGGCTTCTAATGTTAAAATGCATAAAACCAAGGCTTTCACGGTTACAGAAGTCATCAAATGAGAGCACCTG
Source organism: Oncorhynchus nerka (assembly GCF_034236695.1). Classification (NCBI taxonomy): domain Eukaryota; kingdom Metazoa; phylum Chordata; class Actinopteri; order Salmoniformes; family Salmonidae; genus Oncorhynchus; species Oncorhynchus nerka. The sequence goes on along the minus strand of NC_088414.1, from coordinate 1,206,668 downwards.
GGGAATAGGAGTGGAGCTAGGCACTGCAGGTCCTGGATTAACATCTACATTACCAGAGGAACAGAGAAGAAGTAGGATAAGGGTACGGCTAAAGGCTATAAGAATTGGTTGTCTAGCACGTTCGGAACAGAGAGTAAAGGGAGCAGGTTTCTGGGCACGATAGCATAGATTCAAGAGCACAATGTACAGACAAAGGTGTGGTAGGAAGAGAGTACATTGTAGGTAAACCTAGGCATTGAGTAACGGTGAGAGAGATATAGTCTCTAGAGACGTTTAAACCAGGTGATGTCATCGCATATGTGGGAGGTGGAACAACATGGTTGGTTAAGGCATATTGAGCAGGATACGACGATTCAGACAGTTAGCAGGCCGGGGCTAGCAAGCTAGCAGTTAACAGGCCGGGGCTAGCATAAGGGCCTTTGGGGGACGTTGCGATGGGGGAAAGTCTGTTTTTGCTTTCTCGTGCGGTGACGTCGATAGACCAGTCGTGGAAGGAGTAGGGTTCCAAGTAGCAGAGGGGTCCAAGTCCAATTGGCAAAATGGGTATAGTGGTCCAAGAAACTGGCCGATGGATCAGCTAACAGTCCAATATGCTCTAGATAGCTAGCAGGCCGCGGTTTGCCGAATGGGCCTTCAGGGGACATCGCGCCTGAGGGGCCTGTTGGGATCCCCGGGCAGATTATGTCGGTATTCCAGTCGTGAAGGATCGGCGGGGTTCTGTGCCCCGTACTGGCAGTAGAAGGGAGTAGTCAACCCAGGTTGCGGTTAGCTAGCTGCGATGAACCAGATGAAAAGGTTCAGAGTTTGTGGTAGGAATTTGGGGATATGGACAGAAAAATAGGTCCGGTATGCTCTGGTTTGAAACGCGTTGTAAGAACTGGCGAGAGCTTTCCGAGCTAAAGGTTAGCCGATGACCGTTAGCAGTGGTTAGCTGACTGATAGCTAGTTTGCTAGCGAGCTTCAATTGAAGTATTCCAGTTCAGAGGTAAATAGAAATACTTTGGGGAAAAAACACATCCACACCACATTGGGTGAGGTGGGTTGCAGGATAGTATTTTGAAGTTGAGGTTTAGGAAAAATATAAAAAAGAATTAGAAGAAAAATATTTAAAATATATATACATGGGACGAGACAAGACAAAGACGTCTTGACTGCTATGCCATCTTGGATACATGGATACACTGCCGTTTTACAAGTAGAATTGTGTGAAAATGCCAAATGGCATTTAACCTTCATTTAACTAGGCAAGTCAGTTTAGAACAAATTCTTATTTACAATGACGGCTTATTTACAATGACACCTAGCCTATTCCTATTAGTCACTGTTTTGTCTGAAAACAAAATTGGATCTGGGCACACAGTCATTTCATTACGTTGAACCAATGTGGAATAGATGTTGAATTAACATTTGTGCGCAGTGGTTAGGCTCTCTCGTTGAGGGGCTAATTGAAGTGTCCGTGTTTATTTATGGGAATTCAACCATCACTTTGAGACATTAAACAAAGCTTTAAAGAAAGAGACAAATACAAAGCTCTCATTTGCCCTCCATTTGGCAAATCTAAACATCATTCTATCCTCCTGATTCCTGCTTACAAGCAAAAGCGAAAGTAGGAAGTAACCAGCGACTCGCTGAATACAGAAGTGGTCAGATGACGTGGATGCTAAGCTACAGGACTGTTTTGCTTGCACAGACTGGAATATATACAGGGATTCATCCAATGGCATTAAGGAGTATACCACCTCAGTCATCGTACATATCCCAACCAGAAGCTATGGATTTCAGGCAACATCCGCATCGAGCTAAAGGCCAGAGCTGCCGCTTACAAGGAGCAGGACACTAATCCGGACGCTTATAAGAAATCCCACTACGCCCTCAGATGAACCATCAAACAGGCAAAGCGTCAATACAGGATTATGATTTAATCTGACTACACAGACTCTGACGCTCGTCTGCTGTGTCAAGGCTTAAACTATTATGGACTACAAAGGGAAAGCCAGCCGAGAGCTGCCCAGTGACATGAGCCTACCAGACGAGCTAAATGCCTTTTATGCTCGCTTCCAGGCAAGCAATACTGAAGCAGGCATATGAGAGCACCAGCTGTTCCGGACAACCGTGTGATCTCTCCGTAGCCGATGTGAGCAAAACCTTTAAACAGGTTAACATTCACAAAACCGTGGGGCCAGACGGATTACCAGGACGTGTACTCAAAGCATGTGCGGACCAACTGGCAAGTGTCTTCATTGATATTTTCAACCTCTTCCTGACCGAGTCTGTAATACCTACATGTTCAAATCAAATCAAATTTAATTGTCACATGCGAGTGTAGCGAAATGCTTGTGCTTCTTGTTCCGACAATGCAGTAATAACCAACAAGTAATCTAACTAACAATTCCAAAACTACTACCTTATACACACAAGTGTAAGGGATAAAGAATATGTACATAAAGATATATGAATGAGTGATGGTACAGAGAGGCATAGGCAAGATGCAGTAGATGGTATCGAGTACAGTATATACATATGAGATGAGTAATGTAGGGTATGTTAACAAAGTGGCATAGTTTAAAGTGGCTAGTGATACATGTATTACATAAAGATGCAGTAGATGATATAGAGTACAGTATATACGTATACATATGAGATGAATAATGTAGGGTATGTAAACATTATATTAAGTAGCATTGTTTAAAGTGGCTAGTGATATATTTTACATCAATTCCCATCAATTCCCATTATTAAAGTGGCTGGAGTTGAGTCAGTGTGTTGGCAGCAGTCATTCAATGTTAGTGGTGGCTGTTTAACAGTCTGATGGCCTTGAGATAGAAGCTGTTTTTCAGTCTCTCGGTCCCAGCTTTGATGCACCTGTACTGACCTCTCCTTCTGGATGATAGCGGGGTGAACAGGCAGTGGCTCGGGTGGTTGTTGTCCTTAATTATCTTTATGGCCTTCCTGTGACATCGGGTGGTGTGGGTGTCCTGGAGGGCAGGTAGTTTGACCCCGGTGATGCGTTTTACAGACCTCACTACCCTCTGGAGAGCCTTGCGGTTGTGGGCGGAGCAGTTGCCGTACCAGGCGGTGATACAGCCCGACAGGATGCTCTCGATTGTGCATCTGTAGAAGTTTGTGAGTGCTTTTGGTGACAAGCCGAATTTCTTCAGCCTCCCGATGCCGTCTGTGTGGGTGGACCATTCAGTTTGTCTGTGATGTGTACGCCGAGGAACTTAAAACGTATTACCCTCTCCACTACTGTCCCATCGATGTGGATAGGGGGGTGTTCCCTCTGCTGTTTCCTGAAGTCCACAATCATCTCCTTAGTTTTGTTGACGTTGAGTGTGAGGTTATTTTCCTGACACCACACTCCGAGGGCCCTCACCTCCTCCCTGTAGGCCGTCTCTTCGTTGTTGGTAATCAAGCCTACCACTGTTGTGTCGTCCGCAAACTTGATGATTGAGTTGGAGGCGTGTGTGGCCACGCAGTCGTGGGTGAACAGGGAGTACAGGAGAGGGCTCAGAACGCACCCTTGTGGGGCCCCAGTGTTGAGGATCAGCGGGGTGGAGATGCTGTTACCTACCCTCACCACCTGGGGGCGGCCCGTCAGGAAGTCCAGTACCCAGCTGCATAGGGCGGGGTCTGGGTACTATGGTGTTAAATGCGGAGCTGTAGTCGATGAACAGCATTCTCACATAGGTATTCCTCTTGTCCAGATGGGTTAGGGCAGTGTGCAGTGTGGTTGAGATTGCATCATCTGTGGACCTATTTGGGCGGTAAGCAAATTGGAGTGGGTCTAGGGTGTCAGGTAGGGTGGAGGTGATATGGTCCTTGACTAGTCTCTCAAAGCACCTCATGATGACGGAAGTGAGTGCTACGGGGCGGTAGTCGTTTAGCTCAGTTACCTTAGCTTTCTTGGGAACAGGAACAATGGTGGCCCTCTTGAAGCATGTGGGAACAGCAGAATGGGATAAGGATTGATTGAATATGTCCGTAAACACACCAGCCAGCTGGTCTGCGCATGCTCTGAGGGCGCGGCTGGGGATGCCGTCTGGGCCTGCAGCCTTGCGAGGGTTAACACGTTTAAATGTTTTACTCACCTCGGCTGCAGTGAAGGAGAGTTCGTATGTTTTGGTTGCGGGCCGTGTCAATGGCACTGTATTGTCCTCAAAGCGGGCAAAAAAGTTATTTAGTCTGCCTGGGAGCAAGACATCCTGGTCCGTGACTGGGCTGGTTTTCTTTTTGTAATCCGTGATTGACTGTAGATCCTGCCACATACCTCTTGTGTCTGAGCCGTTGAATTGCGATTCTATGTTTTAATCGTTGCTATGGGAACGACATCTTCAACGCACGTTCTAATGAACTCGCTCACCGAATCAGCGTATTCGTCAATGTTGTTTGATGCAATACGAAACATATCCCAGTCCACGTGATGAAAGCAGTCTTGGAGCGTGGAATCAGATTGGTCGGACCAGCGTTGAACAGAACTCAGCGCGGGAGCTTCTTGTTTTAGCTTCTGTCTGTAGGCAGGGAGCAACAAAATGGAGTCGTTGTCAGCTTTTCCGAAAGGAGGGCGGGGGAGGGCCTTATACGCATCGCGGAAGTTAGAATAGCAATGATCCAAGGTTTTACCAGCCCTGGTTGCGCAATCGATATGCTGATACAATTTAGGGAGTCTTGTTTTCAGATTAGCCTTGTTAAAATCCCCAGCTACAATGAATGCAGCCTCAGGATATGTGGATTCCAGTTTGCAAAGAGTCAAATAAAGTTAGTTCAGAGCCATCGATGTGTCTGCTTGGGGGGGAATATATACGGCTGTGATTATAATCGAAGAGAATTCCCTTGGTAGATAATGCGGTCGATATTTGATTGTGAGGAATTCTAAATCAGGTGAACAGAAGGACTTCTGTTCCTGTATGTTGTTGTGACCACACCACGTCTCGTTAACCATAAAGCATACGCCCCTGCCCCTCTTCTTACCAGAAGGATGTTTGTTTCTGTCGGCGCGATGCGTGGAGAAACCAGCTGGCTGCACCGACTCCGATAGCGTCTCTCGAGTGAGCCATGTTTCCGTGAAGCAAAGAACGTTACAGTCTCTGATGTCCCTCTGGAATGCTACCCTTGCTCGGATTTCATCAACCTTGTTGTCAAGAGACTGGACATTGGCGAGAAGTATGCTAGGGAGTGGTGCGCGATGTGCCCGTCTCTGGGGTCTGACCAGAAGACCGCTTCATTTCCCTCTTTTACGAAGTCGTTGTTTTGGGTCGCCGGCTGGGATCCATTCCGTTGTCCTGGGTGAAAGGCAGAACACAGGATCCGCTTCGGGAAAGTCATATTCTTGGTCGTACTGATGGTGAGTTGACGCTGCTCTTATATTCAGTAGTTCTTCTCGACTGTATGTAATGAAACCTAAGATGACCTGGGGTACCAATGTAAGAAATAACACGTAAAAAAACAAAACACTGCATAGTTTCCTAGGAACGCGAAGCGAGGCGGCAATCTCTGTCGGCGCTGGAAGTATTATTATTATTATTATATTATTCTATGTTTCAAGCAGACCACCATAGTCGGACACCCTAGACTCCAATTCGCATAACGCCCTAACAGATCCACAGACAACTCAATCTCAATCATGCTCCACACTGCCCTTTCACACCTGGACAAAAGGATCACCTATGTGAGAATTCTGTTAATTGACTACAGCTCAGTGTTCAACACCATAGTGCCCACGAAGCTCATCACTAAGCTAAGGACTCTGTGACTAAACACCTCCCTCTGCAACTGGATCCTGGACTTCCTGACGGGCCTCCCCCAGGTGGTGCGGGTAGGCAAAAACACATCTGCCACACTGATCCTCAACACTGGGGCCCCTCAGGGACGCGTGCTTAGTCCCCTCCTGTACTCCCTGTTCACCCACGGCTGCGTGGCCAAACACGACTCCAACACAATCATTAAGTTTGCTGACGACACAACAGTGGTAGGCCTGATCACCGACAACGATGAGACAGCCTATAGGGAGGAGGTCAGAGACTTGGCGTGTGGTGCCAGTACAACGACCTCTCCCTCAATGTGAGCTGATCGTGGACTACAGGAAAAGATGGGCTGAACAGGCCCCCATGTAGTGGAGTGTCACAAACAAACTATCATGGTCCAAACACACCAAGACACTCGTGAAGACTGTCTCAGGAGACTGAAAATATTTGGCATGTGTCCCCAGATCCTCAAAATGTTGTACAGCTGCACCATCGAGAGCATCCTGACTAGTTGCATCACCTGCTCGGCATCTGACCGTAAGGTGCTACAGAGGGTAATGCTTATGGCCCAGTACATCACTGGGGCCAAGCTTCCTGACATCCAGGACCTATATATTAGAAGGTGTCAGAGGAATGCCCAAAATTTGTCAAAGAATGCAGTCACCCAGTCATAGACTGCTCTCTCTGCTACCGCACAGCAAGCAGTACCAGAGCGCCAAGTCTAGGAGGCTCCTTAATCTACCCCCAAGCCATAAGACTGCTGAACAATTAATCAAATGGCCACCCAGACTATTTACATTGACCCCCCCTCATTGTTTTTTTCACTGCTGCTATGGGCTATCTTTTATCTGTGCATAGTCACTTTACCCATACCTACATGTTCAAATTACCTCGACTAACCTGTACCCCCACACATTGCCTCGATACCGGTACCCCCTGTATAAGCTTTGTTATTTTATTGTGTTACTTTTTACTGTAGTTAATTTAGTAAATATTTTCTTAACTCTTGTTGGTTAAGGGCTTGTCAGTAAGCATTTCACAATAAGGTCTACACCTGTTGTATTCAGCACATGTGACAAATACAATTTTATTTTATTTGAACAGGCATGCTATTATGTAGCCATAATACTCTCCTCTTCAATGGAGTGTATTATGGCTGGCTAGAGTACTGCACTTGTTGTGGTATACTGTAACTATATTTGTACTTTGGTTTTTCCGGGGAAGTATAGTCAACAAGACCAGATCATGTACATTGGGCCGTCCAATAGAAAACGTTTTAAAACACTTTGCAACGGGGGGAAAAAAGTGTTTTTCTTTCTCAGTCTCTCCCTGTTTCAATCTGTTCGATCTTCCATATTACACCAGATAGAAACCTCCCACCACAGACCTTCTTGAACCTAGCTATATTACAACAGATAGAAACCTCCCACCACAGACCTTCTTGAACCTAGCTATATTTCCAAAAACAAACTGTTATTCAAATTCTATGACAGAGAGTTTTTCTGTTCAAATGTCAACCAACAGAGACCAGACTAGGGGCTGGATTTAAATATTATCACAAAAGTATCGTGGAAGATCACGTTGTAGCTCCATTTAAATTGAAAGGGAATGTTCTCAGCTCAATCGGGAATGACCTTCACATTTTAACGCAATCCGCTATACGGATTGAATCCAGCCCTAGAACATGGAACCTGGACGGACGCCTTTTCTTTCTCCTGGCATCTCACAGCAGTTGAACTTCCCCAACGGGATTAAATATCTGAACATTGAGGACAACAAGCTCAACATCGTACTGGAGCTGGCAGACTCTGGTGACCTCTCCCAGATGATCAAGGTGAGCGCCGAGGTTAGAGAGAGAGCGAGTGAAAGAGAGATTGTGTGTGTGTGTTTGTTTGGGGAGATGCCATTTGTTTTGGTGGGATGTGTGTCTGTGAGAGAGAGAGGGATGAGGAAAGGAGAGCCCAAGGCTCTGACACGTCTGACAGACAATACCTCTCCTTGGCCTCCATGAGGCTCCTACGGCCTGACACTGTCACACCCCTTCACACACACACACACACCCTCCACACAATCTCTCTCCTCATCGGTCCACCTTCCTTTCTTCTTGACTTTCCTCATCTATTCTCTTCTCCTTCTTTGTCCCTCCGCATCTGTTTTTCTCTACCTCTTCTCATCTCGCTTTCCTCTCCTCTTGCCTCTGCATTTTCTTCTCATTTGTTCCTCATCTTTGCACGTTGTCCGCTCTTTGTCCTCTCTTCTCCTCTCAACTCATGTCCTTGTCTGTCCTGCTCCTCTCATTGCCACAAATCACGAATCTTTGTTATTTTCTCCACATCCATCACCCCAATCCTCAGCTTTTCTCATGGATTATTGGCCAACCCTTCTCTACCTCTCCAAATCTCTACTTTTCCTCCTTTTCCTCCTTTTTTCTCTCCTAATATTCTCTCTTAATTCACTCAAAACTTTACCCTTGAAGGCACTCAGTCTCTCCAGTTCACACGCTGTACAGAACTGTACTCATAACGTGCAAATGTCTTTTGGGGCACCTTTCTCTCTCTGCAAAGTTCCCAAAAAGTTCACATCCAAACGGTTCCCCATCTTCAGTTTGACTTTCTCCTTGTCTTTTCTTTTATCAAGGCATCATTATTATGTAGAAAGAGATTCCTAATTCCAAGCTCTCAGCTCAACCAATATGCAGATCAGTCAAAAATATCTCTTGCTGGCTGCAAATTTCATAGCTATTATTAAAATATGCGCTCAATTTAAAAAGAAAACAGAAGTCTGGTGGCAGTAAAAAGCGGGAAGAAAATAAACATTTGTTGTTTTGGGTCATTAAACAAGGTTTTGGCAGTTTAATTAGCCAGATTAGTGTTAATTAGGTGCTTGGCTCTGTGCATGGGTGGTGTCAACTCTCGTTAGGCTTCCTCTGCCAAATGGCTTCTCATTACACACTCAAACAGAGGTAGGGAAGGGGCTAAATGGTAATGCACAGATTAATAATTCTTCAGATATTGCACACTATTTTGGGGGCTGTCTGACATTGAATCAGGGGGTTTGGAGAGAGAGTGTGTAAGGGGAATACAGGTGTTCCTCGCAGCTGTTTCTATCTATTGTTTTCTAACTTCCCCTTCCTCTCTCTCCCTCTCCTGCAGTACTTTAAGAAAAAGATGCGGCTCATCCCGGAGAGGACAATATGGAAATATTTTGTCCAACTGTGCAGCACCCTGGAGCACATGCACTCCCGCAGAGTCATGCACCGTGGTAAACAAGCCACACATTCACTAATTCTTCCTCTTTTTTATCTCTTGCACTACCTCTACCTTTTCTCTCTTACGACTTTTAAACCAATGTTTTTCCACCAATTTTAGCAAACCCCGCCTAACTTTGCCAACTTCAGTATATTAAATGCATTGCCGGCGACAGAGCCTCTAATTTTATTTCCGCCGAACGACCTAGTCACGATTGCAGTTAAATTCTGCCTGTGTCTGAATCCTGGCTAAGGAAGACCACCAAAAATTCTGAAATCTCCATCACTTACTACAACATTTTCAGACAAGATGGAACGGCCAAAGGGGGCGGTGTTGCAATCTACTGCAAAGATAGCCTGAAAAGTTCTGTCCCACTATCCAGGTCTGTACCCAAACAATTTGAACTTCCACTCTTAAAAATCAACCTCTAAAAATAAGTCTCTCACCGTTGCCGCCTGCTATAGACCACCCTCTGTCGCCAGCTGTGCTCTGGACACCATATGTGAACTGACTGTCTCCCATCTATCTTCAGAGCTCGTGCTGCTAGGCGACCTAAACTGGAACATGCTTAACACCCCAGCCATCCTACAATCTATGCTTGATGCCCTCAATCTCACACAAATGATCAATGAACCTACCAGGTACTACCCCAAAGCCGTAAACACGGGCACTATCATAGATATCACCCTAACCAACCTGCCCTCTAAATACACCTCTGCTGTTTTCAACCAAGATCTCAGCGATCACTGCCTCATTGCCTGCATCCGTAATGGGTCAGCGGTCAAACGCTCCCTGAAACACTTCAGCGAGCAGGCCTTTCTAATCGACCTGGCCGGGGTATCCTGGAAGGATATTGATCTCATCCCGTCAGTAGATGATGCCTGGTTATTATTTTTTTTAAATGCCTTCCTAATCATCTTAAATAAACATGCCCCATTCAAGAAATGTAGAACCAGGAACAGATATAGCCCTTGGTTCTCTCCAGACTTGACTGCCCTTAATCAACACAAAAACAACCTATGGCGTTTTGCATTAGCATCGAACAGCCCCATGATATGCAACTTTTCAGGGAAGCTAGAAACCAATATATACAAGCAGTTAGAAAAGTAAAGGCTAGCTTTTTCAAGCAAAGATTTGCTTCCTGCAACACAAACTCAAAACAGTTCTGGGACACTGTAAAGTCCATGGAGAATAAGAGCACCTCCTCCCAGCTGCTCCCAGCTGCCCACTGCACTGAGGATAGGAAACACTGTCACCACCGATAAATCCACTATAATTGAGAATTTCAATAAGCATTTTTCTACGGCTGGCCATGCTTTCCACCTGGCTACCCCTACCCCGGTCAACAGCACTGCACCTCCCACAGCAACTCGTCCAAGCCTTCCCCATTTCTACTTCTCCCAAATCCAATCAGCTGATGTTCTGAAAGAGCTGCAAAATCTGGACCCCTATAAATCAGACGGGCTAGACAATCTGGACCCTTTCTTTCTAAAATTTTCTGCCGAAATTGTTGCAACCCCTATTACTAGCCTGTTCAACCTCTCTAAGATTCCCCAAGATTGGAAAGCAGCTGCGGTCATCTTCATACCTTCTCCGCTATGCAATCTGGTGTCAGAGCTGGTCATGGGTGCACCTCAGCCACGCTCAAGGTCCTAAACGATATCTTAACCGCCATCGATAAGAGACAATACTGTGCAGCCGTATTCATTCACCTGGCCAAGGCTTTCGACTCTGTCAATCACCACATCCTCATCGGCAGACTCGATAGCCTTGGTTTCTCAAATGATTGCCTCGCCTGGTTCACCAACTACTTCTCTGATACAGTTCAGTGTGTCAAATCAGAGGGCCTGTTGTCCGGGCCTCTGGCAGTCTCTACGAGGGTGCCACATGGTTCAATTCTTGGACCAACTCTCTTCTCTGTTTCCTTAAACGATGTCGCTCTTGCTGCTGGTGAGTCTCTGATCCACCTCTACGCAGACGACACCATTCTGTATACTTCTGGCCCTTCTTTGGACACTGTGTTAACAACCCTCCAGACGAGCTTCAATGCCATACAACTCTCCTTCCGTGGCCTCCAATTGCTCTTAAATACAAGTAAAACTACATACATGCTCTCCAACCGATCGCTGCCTGCACCTGCCCGCCCGTCCAACATCACTACTCTGGACAGTTCTGACTTAGAATATGTGGACAACTACAAATACCTAGGTGTCTGGTTAGACTGTAAACTCTCCTTCCAGACTCACATCAAACATCTCCAATCCAAAGTTAAATCTAGAATTGGCTTCCTATTTCACAACAAAGCATCCTTCACCTTCACTCATGCTGCCAAACATACCCTTGCAAAACTGACCACCCTACCGATCCTCGACTTCGGCGATGTCATTTACAAAGTGGCCTCCAGAACCACACTCAGCAAATTGGATGCAGTCTATCACAGTGCCATCCGTTTTGTCACCAAAGCCCCATATACTACCCACCATTGCGACCTGTACGCTCTCATTGGCTGGCCCTCACTTCATACTCGTCGCCAAACCCACTGGCACCATGTCATCTACAAGACCCTGGTAGGTAAAGTCCCCCCTTATCTCAGCTCGACGGTCACCATAGCATCACCCACCTGTAGCACGCGCTCCAGCAGGTATATCTCTCTGGTCACCCCCAAAACCAATTCTTTCTTTGGCTGCCTCTCCTTCCAGTTCTCTGCTGCCAATGACTGGAACGAACTACAAAAATCTCTGAAACTGGAAACACTTATCTCCCTCACTAACTTTAAGCACCAACTGTCAGAGCAGCTCACAGATTACTGCACCTGTACATAGCCCACCTATAATTTAGCCCAAACAACTACCTCTTTCCTTACTGTAATTATTTATTTTGCTCCTTTGCACCCCATTATTTTTATTTCTACTTTGCATTCTTCCACTGCAAATCTACCAGTCCAGTGTTTTACTTGCAAAATTGTATTCACTTTGCCACCATGGCCTTTTTTTGCCTTTACCTCCCTTATCTCACCTCATTTGCTCACATCGTATATAGACTTGTTTATACTGTATTATTGACTGTATGTTTGTTTTACTCCATGTGTAACTCTGTGTCGTTGTATGTGTTGAACTGCTTTGCTTTATCTTGGCCAGGTCGCAATTGTAAATGAGAACTTGTTCTCAACTTGCCTACCTGGTTAAATAAAGGTGAAATAAAAATACTGTATACTTCCATTATTTTTTTCAACTGGTACCGGGGGACCTTCAGACGACTCCCATCAGGCCTGTGGGCGTTCTAGAGCAAAACAACCGACATGTACGTGAGAGTCTCATCTTTCCACAGAGGGGTCATATTAACGTGAAGCCCAAACGGTTCAGACGTTACAGACAGAAGTTAGCAAATCGGGTGTACCGACTTCAGACGACTCCCATCAGGCCTTTAGGCATCCTAGAGCACTTTACATTTGTATTTTTTTATTTTAAAAAAAATAAACCCTTAAACCCCTCCCCTAATTGGAGTAAACTAATGCAAAACAACACTTCCATCTTATACATACTGTACATTTTACGGACACAATATACTTTACATGAGTTCTCTTTTTTTTAATGCTAAACTTAAACCTTAAAACACTTCGAAATGTGTCAATTTGAACAACTTCGAAATGTGGTGTTTGAGAAACATGGATGAACATGTAATTCTGACATCAGACAGAGAGCTTGTTGAGGAAATGTGTTTCCTATGTAGGTAAGTGAGTTCTCTGGTGGGAGTGATTCAGGTCAGAGTAGATACAGGAAACAGATTAGAGTAGGGGTAGCATTTTTACCATGACATCAGCTCCAGCCTTGCCACAGGTTTGTCTCTCACACGAAGAGGTGATGATGGGTCAGAGGCAGTCAACAACACAATCACCGGCCGGTCAGATCGTTGAAACCATAGTGGCCCACACATCCAAATCAAATCAAATCAAATGATAATTGTCACATACACATGGTTAGCAGATGTTAGTGCGAGTGTAGCGAAATGCTTGTGCTTCTAGTTCCGACAATGCAGTAAAAACCAACAAGTAATCTAACTAACAATTCCAAAACTACTGTCTTATACACAGTGTAAGGGGATAAAGAATATGTACATAAGGATATATTACATTTACATTTAAGTCATTTAGCAGACGCTCTTATCCAGAGCGACTTACAGATTGGTGCATTCACCTTATGAGTGATGGTACAGGGCAGCATACAGATGGTATCGAGTACAGTATATACATATGAGATGAGTATGTAGACAAAGTAAAGAAAGTGGCATAGTTAAAGTGGCTAGTGATACATGTATTACATAAGGATGCAGTCGATGATATAGAGTACAGTATATACGTATGCATATGAGATGAATATGTAGGGTAAGTAACATTATATAAGGTAGCATTGTTTAAAGTCGCTAGTGATATATTTACATCATTTCCCATCAATTCCCATTATTAAAGTGGCTGGAGTTGGGTCAGTGTCAATGTCAGTGTGTTGGCAGCAGCCACTCAATGTTAGTGGTGGCTGTTTAACAGTCTGATGGCCTTGAGATAGAAGCTGTTTTTCAGTCTCTCGGTCCCAGCTTTGATGCACCTGTACTGACCTCGCCTTCTGGATGATAGCGGGGTGAACAGGCAGTGGCTCGGGTGGTTGATGTCCTTGATGATCTTTATGGCCTTCCTGTAACATCGGGTGGTGTAGGTGTCCTGGAGGGCAGGTAGTTTGCCCCCGGTGATGCGTTGAGCAGACCTCACTACCCTCTGGAGAGCCTTACGGTTGAGGGCGGAGCAGTTGCCGTACCAGGCGGTGATACAGCCCGCCAGGATGCTCTCGATTGTGCATCTGTAGAAGTTTGTGAGTGCTTTTGGTGACAAGCCAAATTTCTTCAGCCTCCTGAGGTTGAAGAGGCGCTGCTGCGCCTTCTTCACGACGCTGTCTGTGTGAGTGGACCAATTCAGTTTGTCTGTGATGTGTATGCCGAGGAACTTAAAACTTGCTACCCTCTCCACTACTGTTCCATCGATGTGGATAGGGGGGTGTTCCCTCTGCTGTTTCCTGAAGTCCACAATCATCTCCTTAGTTTTGTTGACGTTGAGTGTGAGGTTATTTTCCTGACACCACACTCCGAGGGCCCTCACCTCCTCCCTGTAGGCCGTCTCGTCGTTGTTGGTAATCAAGCCTACCACTGTTGTGTCGTCCGCAAACTTGATGATTGAGTTGGAGGCGTGCGTGGCCACGCAGTCGTGGGTGAACAGGGAGTACAGGAGAGGGCTCAGAACGCACCCTTGTGGGGCCCCCGTGTTGAGGATCAGCGGGGAGGAGATGTTGTTGCCTACCCTCACCACCTGGGGGTGGCCCATCAGGAAGTCCAGTACCCAGTTGCACAGGGCGGGGTCGAGACCCAGGGTCTCGAGCTTGATGACGAGCTTGGAGGGTACTATGGTGTTGAATGCCGAGCTGTAGTCGATGAACAGCATTCTCACATAGGTATTCCTCTTGTCCAGATGGGTTAGGGCATTGTGCAGTGTGGTTGAGATTGCATCATCTGTGGACCTATTTGGGCGGTAAGCAAATTGGAGTGGGTCTAGGGTGTCAGGTAGGGTGGAGGTGATATGGTCCTTGACTAGTCTCTCAAAGCACTTCATGATGACGGAAGTGAGTGCTACGGGGCGGTGGTCGTTTAGCTCAGTTACCTTAGCTTTCTTGGGAACAGGAACAATGGTGGCCCTCTTGAAGCATGTGGGAACAGCAGACTGGTATAGGGATTGATTGAATATGTCCGTAAACACACCGGCCAGCTGGTCTGCGCATGCTCTGAGGGCGCGGCTGGGGATGCCGTCTGGGCCTGCAGCCTTGTGAGGGTTAACACGTTTAAATGTCTTACTCACCTCGGCTGCAGTGAAGGAGAGACCGCATGTTTTCGTTGCATGCCGTGTCAGTGGCACTGTATTGTCCTCAAAGCGGGCAAAAAAGTGATTTAGTCTGCCTGGGAGCAAGACATCCTGGTCCGTGACTGGGCTGGGTTTCTTCTTGTAGTCCGTGATTGACTGTAGACCCTGCCACATGCCTCTTGTGTCTGAGCCGTTGAATTGAGATTCTACTTTGTCTCTGTACTGACGCTTAGCTTGTTTGATAGCCTTGCGGAGGGAATAGCTGCACTGTTTGTATTTGGTCATGTTACCAGACACCTTGCCCTGATTAAAAGCAGTGATTCGCGCTTTCAGTTTCACGCGAATGCTGCCATCAATCCACGGTTTCTGGTTAGGGAATGTTTTTATCGTTGCTATGGGAACGACATCTTCAACGCACGTTCTAATGAACTCGCACACCGAATCAGCGTATTCGTCAATATTGTTATCTGACGCAATACGAAACATGTCCCAGTCCACGTGATGGAAGCAGTCTTGGAGTGTGGAGTCAGCTTGGTCTGACCAGCGTTGGACAGACCTCAGCGTGGGAGCCTCTTGTTTAAGTTTCTGTCTGTAGGCAGGGATCAACAAAATGGAGTCGTGGTCAGCTTTTCCGAAAGGGGGGCGGGGCAGGGCCTTATATGCGTCGCGGAAGTTAGAGTAACAATGATCCAGGGTTTTACCACCCCTGGTTGCGCAATCGATATGCTGATAAAAATTTAGGGAGTCTTGTTTTCAGATTAGCTTTGTTAAAATCCCCAGCTACAATGAATGCAGCCTCCGGATAAATGGTTTCCAGTTTGCAAAGAGTTAAATAAAGTTCGTTCAGAGCCATCGATGTGTCTGCTTGGGGGGTATATACGGCTGTGATTATAATCGAAGAGAATTCTCTTGGTAGATAATGCGGTCTACATTTGATTGTGAGGAATTCTAAATCAGGTGAACAGAAGGATTTGAGTTCCTGTATGTTTCCTTCATAACACCATGTCTCGTTAGTCATGAGGCATACGCCCCCGCCCCTCTTCTTACCAGAAAGATGTTTGTTTCTGTCGGAGCGATGCGTGGAGAAACCCGTTGGCTGCACCGCTCCGGATAGCGTCTCTCCAGTGAGCCATGTTTCCGTGAAGCAGAGAACGTTACAGTCTCTGATGTCCCTCTGGAATGCTACCCTTGCTCGGATTTCATCAACCTTGTTGTCAAGAGACTGGACATTGGCAAGAAGAATGCTAGGGAGTGGTGCACGATGTGCCCGTGTCCGGAGTCTGACCAGAAGATCCACTCACACAATCGAGGGAATAGTTTTGCCATATCCGACTATACCGGGGACAAGTGCCAACGCAGGGTCCTTAGGTTGAGAAACACTCACCTAGAAGATGAAAATGTATTTTATCATCTTAAAATGATCATAAAACTACCATATCAATGCAAAGAGATTAGATGTATATTCTATATAATAATCCCAGTATTGTCAGGGATCCCTTAAAAGTGAATTCTATCTCAATGGGACTCATATGGATACAGAAACAATCCAATAATAACTGACTGTCTGTTCTCTCTCTCTCTGACAGACATCAAGCCAGCCAACGTGTCACATCCCTGCTACAGGAGAGGTAAAGCTGGGAGACCTGGGACTGGGACGCTTCTTCAGCTCCAAGACCACCGCCACACACTCCTTAGGTAACACACGTACACACACAGGAACACAAACATGCATATTCAGGAGCTCACACAGGCAGGAATGAAGACACACATGAATATATAAACACAGGAAGATTCACGTGTACAAACACCCCCTAGGTACCACACGTACAAACACGCCCTAGGTACCACACGTACAAACACCCCCTAGGTACCACACGTACAAACACCCCCTAGGTACCACACGTACAAACACCCCCTAGGTACCACACGTACAAACACCCCCTAGGTACCACACGTACAAACACCCCCTAGGTACCACACGTACAAACACCCCCTAGGTACCACACGTACAAACACAAAGAGAAAAACACAAAATCATGCTCAAACGGTCATACACTCATTCTAAAATGTTCTCTCGCACACATGCTGCCTCACATAGAAAAACACAAATAAACATTCTGAGAAACACAAACACATGCAGACCTGCATGTACACACAAAGTAACACACACAAGACAACCTCCATCAATAACTTTGGGCATAACCTCAGAGAGCAGCACATTGTTAAACAAGCCCTTTCTCGTCTCCTTGGCAACCGCTCACAGTGGCATTAAGGTCGCTGACCTATGCATTTGCAAATCTATTCAGTGTCTGCGTCTGCTTTTCCCCTTAAGGTAGAGATGGATAGATGGGATGACTTTTAGGGGGCGGGGTTGGGGCTGGAGTTGGGATGAGTGTTGAGCCAATTAGTGTATGATGCCTTATGGTTTTGTGGATTTAATTTGACCCAATCAAAATCGAGCATCAGTGTATTGTCGCTAGTGAGGTGTTTCACATATCAGTAGTGGATTCCCTTTACATTAGCTGCTGGTTTAGGAGCCCTATTCAATCAAAAAACTGGCAAAATCATTTGAGGTATGTAATGATTGTTCCTTTTGTTCTCTACTTTGTATTGTTACTTCTCTATCCCGATCTCCATTGGTAAATCAATGTGAATTGCACAGTGTAGCTGTAGTCATCAGTAAAGCTACGTATTAATGATTGCTCAACCCATGCACTTGTCATTTTCAAATTAAGATTTATTTTTGCAAAAATACCAGTTGTCTAAAACCAGACCCTTTTTGTATCAGTGGGGACGCCGTACATGTCGAGAGAGAGAGAGAGAGAGAGAGAGAGAGAGAGAGAGAGAGAGAGAGAGAGAGAGAGTTTAAGTCAGACATTTGGTCCCTGGGATGTCTTCTCCATGAAGGTAGGTTTACTGTGTGTGTGTGTGTGTGTGTGTGTGCGTGAGAGAGAGAGAATCGACATACAATAAATCAAACACACACACTGTGAAAAGAGACCATTGGTTTGGTTGAACAGAATTGTTAGTGCCCGTACTCCAAAGCTCTTCTTCTTTCTGCCTGACTGTGTGCTTGCTTTGAGATTCATCTATTTTTGTGTTTTGTTGTTGAGGACAGTGCCAATGTCAATGTTGTGAGTTCATTCAAGTGTGCAGAAAAACTGATTATTGACAATAATTATCAGATTCCTCCCTATTAAAAATAGAACCATCTATACTAGGCAGGTCCACTCTGCCCCTCTCACCATTACTAGGCAACTGGGGGAGATTTAGAAAGAGATGAGAGAAACAAGAGATTTAGAGAAAAGAAGTAATGATGAAATGAATAATGATTTAAATACACCAAGTGTACCAAACATTAGGAACACCTTCCTAATATTGAGTTGCACCCCCCCTTTGCCCTCATAACAGCCTCACAGCTATGCGGATGCCAGCCAACACCGGTTAACGCCCGATCTGGTTGAATCGAGGCCTAAGTTGATTTTCACATGCAATTCAGTCAATATTAAAGTAGGTGATTTGAACTCCATTAGGGGTCATTGATGTGGATGTCAGCCTATGGCTTCATTTTCCTGAGTTCATGTGTTAATCAAAATTATCTAACTTAAGAGTACAACATGCTACCTGAGATCTCCCACTTCCATTTACCTCTTAAAAGTCCATTTTTGGACATTGTTAGCTCCAAGTTATGATGACTCATCGGGGTGATCTACAGCAGTTTTTTTTTTTTTTTTGTCCTGTTTTTGATAACTCCGATAGCACAAGCTCATCATTAGGTCTTTAAAGTGAAGTTTAGTTTTAAGTGTGACCAGTTTGCACTTCAGATGGAGACAGAGAACAAAAGGCCTCAGTCTGAGCCCATCTTTTTTCAAACATTGGCAGTTTAAGAGAGCACAGTGTCAGAGACTGACTAGCTACAGTATTACACCACTGGCACTATACGAAAGAAGAGGAGAAAGGCTGACAGCACTTTAAATGAGGCCAGATGAAGACTTGTACATCATCACTCTACCGGCTAGCCTTCTACATATAGCACATTTTGCTCTTCACCACCATCTCTCCATCTTTCGCTCTTTTTTTCTCTCATTCTCTCTGGTATACCATTTCTGTCTGTCTCTCCATCGCTCTCTTTTTTGTCCTGTTCCCGCTATCCCCATCTGGTTTTCTCAGAGTGCAGCCCTTGTCTGTCTGACTGTCAGTCTCTCCCTCTCTTGTTCTGTTTTCTTTTAACCTCTCGCTTCTAGTGCAGCACCTGTCTCTCCATTCTCTCTTTCTCACGTCCTGCTCTCTATCCTTATCTTGGTTTTTAAAGGCCAGGAATCAAACAGCTTGTGTGGCCACTCAAATCAAAGCTCAGGAAATGTGGTTTTAATGACAGTTTTTTTTCTTCATCACCTCTGATTGGCATTAGAGAGGTCCTCTTTCTGCAGAAACTGACAACACACGGTACAGACCGACTGAAACGTTCTCGTAGGCACTCACGCTCTTACGTCTGACAAAGTAAGTTGTTATTCGCCAGCAGCATACCACCCTGCATACCACTGCTGGCTTGCTTCTGAAGTTAAGCAGGGTTGGTCCTGGTCAGTCCCTGGATGGGAGACCAGATGCTGCTGGAAGTGGTGTTGGAGGGCCAGTAGGAGGCACGCTTTCCTCTGGACTAAAAAATATCCCAATGCCCCAGGCCAGTGATTGGGGACACTGCCCTGTGTAGGGTGCTGTCTTTCGGATGGGACGTTAAACGGGTGTCCTGTCTCTCTGCGGTCATTAAAGATCCCATGGCACTTATAGTAAGAGTAGGGGTGTTAACCCTGGTGTCCTGGCTAAATTCCCAATCTGGCCATCACGGTCACCTAATAATCCCCAGTTTACAATTGGCTCATTCATCCCCCTCCTCTCCCCTGTAACTATTCCCCAGGTCGTGGCTGCAAATGAGAATGTGTTCTCAATCAACTTACCTGGTAAAATAACTGAAAAATAAATCTAGAATGGCCTTACTGAAGAGCTCAGTGACTTTCAATGTAGCACTGTCATAGGATGCCACCTTTCCAACAAGTCAGTTCATCAAATTTCTCCCCTGCTAGAGCACAATGCCAAGCGTCGGCTGGAGTGGTGAAAAGTTTGCCACCAGAGAACACTACCTGCCTAAAAGCATAGTGCCCACTGTAAAGTTTGGTGGATGAGGAATAATGGTTTGGGGCTGTTTTTCATGGTTCAGGCTAGGCCCCTTAGTGAAGATAAATCTTAAAACGATTCTGTGCTTCCAACTTTGTGGCAACAGTTTGGGGAAGGACCTTTCCTGTTGCAGCATGACAATGCCCCCGTGCACAAAGTGAGGTCCATACAGAAATGGTTTATCAAGATCAGTTGGGAAGAACTTGACTGGCTTGAACAGAGCCCTAACCTTAACCCCATCGAACACCTTTGGGATGAATTGGAACGCCGACTGCGAGCAAGGCCTAATCGTCCAACATCAGTTGCCAACTTCACTAATGTTCTTGCGGCTGAATGGAAGCAAGTCCCTGCAGCAATGTTCCAACATCTAGTGGAAAGCCTTCCCAGAAGAGTGGAGGCTGTTATAGCAGCAATGTTCCAACATCTAGTGGAAAGCCTTCCCAGAAAAGCTGAGGCTGTTATTGCAAAGGGGGGGACCAACTCCATATTATTGCCCGTGATTTTGGAATGAGATGTTCACATACTTTTGCTCATGTGGTGTATATATATACAATATAGAAAGTTAAGGCTCATAGCCTGAGCTTCGTAAAACTTTTGATTACATTTTTCAATGATGGTTATTTGCAGGTAACTGATTGGGTGATGGATGTTTCTTATTGTTTGTTTGTATGTTGTTGCTTGATGCAATGTCATATAGAGCTGGCACAATTACCATATAACTGACAGTTATGGAAAGACCCGTCATGAAAATGAAATAACCATCAAAACCGGTGACACAAACAGCCGAGTCCGTTTCTGCTCTAACATGGACTCTATAACATGATTAAACGTTGTTGCTCCTTGCTGAAACAAGCAAAGTGTGGTAGCAAATGGTTTCCTAGGCAACACCCCCCCCTTTCAGCAGCAGCACATGAGATCTGGGGCAGAGGAGAAAATGGCTGCCTAGGCAACACCCCCCTTCCTTCAGCAGCAGCACATGAGATCTGGGGCAGAGGAGAAAATGGCTGCCTAGGCAACACCCCCCCTTCAGCAGCAGCACATGAGATCTGGGGCAGAGGAGAAAATGGCTGCCTAGGCAACACCCCCTTCCTTCAGCAGCAGCACATGAGATCTGGGGCAGAGGAGAAAATGGCTGCCTAGGCAACACCCCCTTCCTTCAGCAGCAGCACATGAGATCTGGGGCAGAGGAGAAAATGGCTGCCTAGGCAACACCCCCTTCCTTCAGCAGCAGCACATGAGATCTGGGGCAGAGGAGAAAATGGCTGCCTAGGCAACACCCCCCCTTCAGCAGCAGCACATGAGATCTGGGGCAGAGGAGAAAATGGCTGCCTAGGCAACACCCCCTTCCTTCAGCAGCAGCACATGAGATCTGGGGCAGAGGAGAAAATGGCTGCCTAGGCAACACCCCCCCCCTTCAGCAGCAGCACATGAGATCTGGGGCAGAGGAGAAAATGGCTGCCTAGGCAACACCCCCTTCCTTCAGCAGCAGCACATGAGATCTGGGGCAGAGGAGAAAATGGCTGCCTAGGCAACACCCCCTTCCTTCAGCAGCAGCACATGAGATCTGGGGCAGAGGAGAAAATGGCTGCCTAGGCAACACCCCCTTCCTTCAGCAGCAGCACATGAGATCTGGGGCAGAGGAGAAAATGGCTGCCTAGGCAACACCCCCTTCCTTCAGCAGCAGCACATGAGATCTGGGGCAGAGGAGAAAATGGCTGCCTAGGCAACACCCCCTTCCTTCAGCAGCAGCACATGAGATCTGGGGCAGAGGAGAAAATGGCTGCCTAGGCAACACCCCCTTCCTTCAGCAGCAGCACATGAGATCTGGGGCAGAGGAGAAAATGGCTGCCTAGGCAACACCCCCTTCCTTCAGCAGCAGCACATGAGATCTGGGGCAGAGGAGAAAATGGTTGCCTAGGCAACACCCCCTTCCTTCAGCAGCAGCACATGAGATCTGGGGCAGAGGAGAAAATGGCTGCCTAGGCAACACCCCCTTCCTTCAGCAGCAGCACATGAGATCTGGGGCAGAGGAGAAAATGGCTGCCTAGGCAACACCCCTTCCTTCAGCAGCAGCACATGAGATCTGGGGCAGAGGAGAAAATGGCTGCCTAGGCAACACCCCCTTCCTTCAGCAGCAGCACATGAGATCTGGGGCAGAGGAGAAAATGGCTGCCTAGGCAACACCCCCCCTTCCTTCAGCAGCAGCACATGAGATCTGGGGCAGAGGAGAAAATGGCTGCCTAGGCAACACCCCCCCTTCAGCAGCAGCACATGAGATCTGGGGCAGAGGAGAAAATGGCTGCCTAGGCAACACCCCCCTTCCTTCAGCAGCAGCACATGAGATCTGGGGCAGAGGAGAAAATGGCTGCCTAGGCAACACCCCCCTTCAGCAGCAGCACATGAGATCTGGGGCAGAGGAGAAAATGGCTGCCTAGGCAACACCCCCTTCCTTCAGCAGCAGCACATGAGATCTGGGGCAGAGGAGAAAATGGCTGCCTAGGGGCAACACCCCCCTTCCTTCAGCAGCAGCACATGAGATCTGGGGCAGAGGAGAAAATGGCTGCCTAGGCAACACCCCCTTCCTTCAGCAGCAGCACATGAGATCTGGGGCAGAGGAGAAAATGGCTGCCTAGGCAACACCCCTTCCTTCAGCAGCAGCACATGAGATCTGGGGCAGAGGAGAAAATGGCTGCCTAGGCAACACCCCCTTCCTTCAGCAGCAGCACATGAGATCTGGGGCAGAGGAGAAAATGGCTGCCTAGGCAACACCCCCTTCCTTCAGCAGCAGCACATGAGATCTGGGGCAGAGGAGAAAATGGCTGCCTAGGCAACACCCCCTTCCTTCAGCAGCAGCACATGAGATCTGGGGCAGAGGAGAAAATGGCTGCCTAGGCAACACCCCCTTCCTTCAGCAGCAGCACATGAGATCTGGGGCAGATGAGAAAATGGCTGCCTAGGCAACACCCCCTTCAGCAGCAGCACATGAGATCTGGGGCAGAGGAGAAAATGGCTGCCTAGGCAACACCCCCTTCCTTCAGCAGCAGCACATGAGATCTGGGGCAGAGGAGAAAATGGCTGCCTAGGCAACACCCCCTTCCTTCAGCAGCAGCACATGAGATCTGGGGCAGAGGAGAAAATGGCTGCCTAGGCAACACCCCCCTTCAGCAGCAGCACATGAGATCTGGGGCAGAGGAGAAAATGGCTGCCTAGGCAACACCCCCTTCCTTCAGCAGCAGCACATGAGATCTGGGGCAGAGGAGAAAATGGCTGCCTAGGCAACACCCCCCCTTCAGCAGCAGCACATGAGATCTGGGGCAGAGGAGAAAATGGCTGCCTAGGCAACACCCCCTTCCTTCAGCAGCAGCACATGAGATCTGGGGCAGAGGAGAAAATGGCTGCCTAGGCAACACCCCCTTCCTTCAGCAGCAGCACATGAGATCTGGGGCAGAGGAGAAAATGGCTGCCTAGGCAACACCCCCTTCCTTCAGCAGCAGCACATGAGATCTGGGGCAGAGGAGAAAATGGCTGCCTAGGCAACACCCCCCCTTCAGCAGCAGCACATGAGATCTGGGGCAGAGGAGAAAATGGCTGCCTAGGCAACACCCCCTTCCTTCAGCAGCAGCACATGAGATCTGGGGCAGAGGAGAAAATGGCTGCCTAGGCAACACCCCCTTCCTTCAGCAGCAGCACATGAGATCTGGGGCAGAGGAGAAAATGGCTGCCTAGGCAACACCCCCCTTCCTTCAGCAGCAGCACATGAGATCTGGGGCAGAGGAGAAAATGGCTGCCTAGGCAACACCCCCCTTCCTTCAGCAGCAGCACATGAGATCTGGGGCAGAGGAGAAAATGGCTGCCTAGGCAACACCCCCCTTCCTTCAGCAGCAGCACATGAGATCTGGGGCAGAGGAGAAAATGGCTGCCTAGGCAACACCCCTTCCTTCAGCAGCAGCACATGAGATCTGGGGCAGAGGAGAAAATGGTTGCCTAGGCAACACCCCCTTCCTTCAGCAGCAGCACATGAGATCTGGGGCAGAGGAGAAAATGGCTGCCTAGGCAACACCCCCTTCCTTCAGCAGCAGCACATGAGATCTGGGGCAGAGGAGAAAATGGCTGCCTAGGCAACACCCCCCTTCCTCAGCAGCACATGAGATCTGGGGCAGAGGAGAAAATGGCTGCCTAGGCAACACCCCCTTCCTTCAGCAGCAGCACATGAGATCTGGGGCAGAGGAGAAAATGGCTGCCTAGGCAACACCCCCTTCCTTCAGCAGCAGCACATGAGATCTGGGGCAGAGGAGAAAATGGCTGCCTAGGCAACACCCCCCCTTCAGCAGCAGCACATGAGATCTGGGGCAGAGGAGAAAATGGCTGCCTAGGCAACACCCCCTTCCTTCAGCAGCAGCACATGAGATCTGGGGCAGAGGAGAAAATGGCTGCCTAGGCAACACCCCCCCCCTTCAGCAGCAGCACATGAGATCTGGGGCAGAGGAGAAAATGGCTGCCTAGGCAACACCCCCTTCCTTCAGCAGCAGCACATGAGATCTGGGGCAGAGGAGAAAATGGCTGCCTAGGCAACACCCCCTTCCTTCAGCAGCAGCACATGAGATCTGGGGCAGAGGAGAAAATGGCTGCCTAGGCAACACCCCCTTCCTTCAGCAGCAGCACATGAGATCTGGGGCAGAGGAGAAAATGGCTGCCTAGGCAACACCCCCTTCCTTCAGCAGCAGCACATGAGATCTGGGGCAGAGGAGAAAATGGCTGCCTAGGCAACACCCCCTTCCTTCAGCAGCAGCACATGAGATCTGGGGCAGAGGAGAAAATGGCTGCCTAGGCAACACCCCCTTCCTTCAGCAGCAGCACATGAGATCTGGGGCAGAGGAGAAAATGGCTGCCTAGGCAACACCCCCTTCCTTCAGCAGCAGCACATGAGATCTGGGGCAGAGGAGAAAATGGCTGCCTAGGCAACACCCCCTTCCTTCAGCAGCAGCACATGAGATCTGGGGCAGAGGAGAAAATGGCTGCCTAGGCAACACCCCCCTTCCTTCAGCAGCAGCACATGAGATCTGGGGCAGAGGAGAAAATGGCTGCCTAGGCAACACCCCCCTTCCTTCAGCAGCAGCACATGAGATCTGGGGCAGAGGAGAAAATGGTTGCCTAGGCAACACCCCCCTTCCTTCAGCAGCAGCACATGAGATCTGGGGCAGAGGAGAAAATGCGCTTCTTTTTGTTTTTTTTTGCTCGTCCACACACTCTTAACACTTAAAGCATTTGACCTTTCCATTGCACTAACGACAGAGGATTAGTTGATTTCCAGTTTAAGCATACATTTTTTCAAGATGATTGACAAGAAAAATATCATCCAACCCATCGGGTGTCTCAATGCACCCTCATATGCCATGTCCTGAAATATACAGACGGATTAACAGTAAATTTACATTAGCTGACCAATAACATTCATCCAAAAGTATATGACCGTCACAGCCCTAATGCCATATTGTAATTGTCACAGCCCTAATGCCATATTGTAATTGTCACAGTCCTAATGCCATATTGTAATTGTCACAGCCCTAATGCCATATTGTAATTGTCACAGTCCTAATGCCATATTGTAATTGTCACAGCCCTAATGCCATATTGTAATTGTCACAGCCCTAATGCCATATTGTAATTGTCACAGCCCTAATGCCATATTGTAATTGTCACAGCCCTAATGCCATATTGTAATTGTCACAGCCATATTGTAATTGTCACAGCCATATTGTAATTGTCACTGCCCTAATGCCATATTGTAATTGTGTTTATAGACAATGACAATGCAGTTGACTGTCTACTTTGATTTTGGGGTTTGATTTTGTTAAAGATGATTTACATGTAGGAAAAGCAAGATAACAGTTAAGCACTATTCTATCAAACCATTTAGAAAATGGATGGAGCGTATTTGAGCTGGTACATCGCAGTACCAAAGTACAAAGCATGTTTGAAGATTACCTTAACTTGACACCTAGTAGAATTGTATTATGTTTCTGCCTTGAGAGCATTATGCAATCAGGTAAACATAAAGATGCTAGATAGAGAGGGCAAGTGGCTCACACTAGTTTAGAAGACTGCAAAAAATGCAGTACTAATATGTTAGCAATTCTACCATAGGGACTTGTAAAATATTAGCTCTTGCAACTACTGTATTGTTTATTGCGATGATTTTTCACTCAGAAGTATTGTGTGTAGGCAATAACTTTCATTTTGTAGTTGTACTTTCATTTGAGGATTTGACATACATTTTTGTGATTTGTGGAATTTCGTTCCAAATGTTTCCCTTTTTGCATTTTGTAGTAGATAAGTGGAAAATGTGTGGGGGCTTCTTACTTACACTAGACCCCATTTCAATTCCTTTCTTACCCGAAGTGTGTTTGTGTCATAAGACAGTGAGTTGGATTTCACAACCTACAATGTAAGCTGTTAAAATAAGGAATTTGATAGGTGACTTGATATACAAGGAATATGGAGGATTGTCCCATATTGACTAGACAGCTGGCAAACAGACTGCAATCGGTCACAATCCTGGAACACCAGACATTTGTTGACCTGTGATCTTTAGATACTCACCCCAGAGATATCCACCGGACCCACTCAAACATCGTCTGCGCCAAAGTGTTTTATGCAGCAGGATCAAGTAACTCGCTAGCAGACTACTAAATATTAGGAACTCATATTTCCCCTTTAAAAAATAGATTTCCTAAAACAGACATTGACTTGTTATTCATATTATCTAACTTTAGCATCAATAATAATAATAAAAGTATTTGTCAAACTGCCAGCTAAGCAATTCAATTTGAGACGGCATGTTCAAACAATTAGGACACATTTAAGACTTAAGAACTCAGACGTTTTATTCTAAACCATGAAAAAACATGCCATTTTCACTGAAGGAAATAAGGGCGAAGTTGGGGAGGGACAATAGTAATTAGCAGAATGTTACAGTGATGCTTCAAGAGGTATCCATAGTCTGTATGGTCTCCTCCACCACCTCCAGATCCAATTTGGCGACAGCATTCGTCAGGACTCCGGTTGTTCCTCGCTTGTACTTGTAATTACCGGTTCTGATTAGAAAAAGAAAGAAATTTGTTTCTAAAATATTATTGATTGAACACAGCAGAGACAGGTCTGATGAGCTTCCGGGAGCTGATTCTTGGATGCAAAATGAAATGTTACAACGGATGTTAAACATGGCTTCCACAAGTCGCATAACTCTGGAGAATCCATCTTTATTTTTCTCTACTGCGACACGGGGATTTGTTGGGTTTACGACAAACAAAACAACCATGCAGATAAGTTATTCTATGTGAAATTCAACACAAGCAGCTTTAGAGGGAAAGATACGGCTACAACTTGCTGGGTTAAGTGTGTTAGTAGTCAAACGGAGTACTCAGAGGTAGGTGAGACAACGCTATGGTTAAAGTCAACTGCACTCCACACAGACCCGTGTCTTTATTACTCACTGGTGGGGCAATGCTTCAAGCTCATACGCACGTCTTCAAACAAAAACAGGCCAAAGTGTTGAGTCATTCAACATGTCAAAAGGTCATGCATTCTTAACAGATTAAAGACCACAAAATTATTACAACTCATTCAGAAACTAGACTAGATTATTCAAAAGATGCACTGCTATGGGGAAAAAAATATTCTCCGTCATGGGTAAATAAAGGTTTGGAAGTGACCCCACTCTCAAACGTGCAGTGGTTTGGAAGTGACCCCACTCTCAAAACGTGCAGTGGTATGGAAATGACCCCACTCTCAAAACGTGCAGTGGTTTGGAAGTGACCCCACTCTCAAAACGTGCAGTGGTATGGAAGTGACCCCACTCTCAAAACGTGCAGTGGTATGGAAGTGACCCCACTCTCAAAACGTGCAGTGGTTTGGAAGTGACCCCACTCTCAAAACGTGCAGTGGTTTGGAAGTGACCCCACTCTCAAAACGTGCAGTGGTTTGGAAGTGACCCCACTCTCAAAACGTGCAGTGGTTTGGAAGTGACCCCACTCTCAAAACGTGCAGTGGTTTGGAAGTGACCCCACTCTCAAAAGTGGTTTGGAAGTGACGCGTGCAGTGGTATGGAAGTGACCCCACTCTCAAAACGTGCAGTGGTTTGGAAGTGACCCCACTCTCAAAGTGGTTTGGAAGTGACCCACGTGCAGTGGTTTGGAAGTGACCCCACTCTCAAAACGTGCAGTGGTTTGGAAGTGACCCCACTCTCAAAACGTGCAGTGGTTTGGAAGTGACCCCACTCTCAAAACGTGCAGTGGTATGGAAGTGACCCCACTCTCAAAACGTGCAGTGGTTTGGAAGTGACCCCACTCTCAAAACGTGCAGTGGTATGAAAGTGACCCCACTCTCAAAACGTGCAGTGGTTTGGAAGTGACCCCACTCTCAAAACGTGCAGTGGTTTGGAAGTGACCCCACTCTCAAAACGTGCAGTGGTTTGGAAGTGACCCCACTCTCAAAACGTGCAGTGGTTTGGAAGTGACCCCACTCTCAAAACGTGCAGTGGTTTGGAAGTGACCCCACTCTCAAAACGTGCAGTGGTATGGAAGTGACCCCACTCTCAAAACGTGCAGTGGTTTGGAAGTGACCCCACTCTCAAAACGTGCAGTGGTTTGGAAGTGACCCCACTCTCAAAACGTGCAGTGGTTTGGAAGTGACCCCACTCTCAAAACATGCAGTAGTTTGTGCCACTTGCGATTGTGCTTTTATTAGAGGTAATTCTTCAGTACATAATTGTGTTCTACAGATTATTGACTCTGAAAAGTGTGGACCATCGCAGCCACATGTTGGGGACTACCAAGGGAACATCATGGAGACAAGCAATGGGACAGTCTGTGGGGGACCACAGATGTGGAACATTATGGGAACATGTTACGTTATGGGACATTATGAGGACATTTGGGTGGGTAGTTGGCTTTACCTGACCCCTTTCCTGTTGGCCATGTCGTGGGGCCTCAGGTAGTCCACCCTGCCCTTGGTGATGACACACAGGTCAATGTTGCTGCCCGAGCCCAGGTCG
The DNA here is from genome assembly GCF_034236695.1 of Oncorhynchus nerka. Classification (NCBI taxonomy): domain Eukaryota; kingdom Metazoa; phylum Chordata; class Actinopteri; order Salmoniformes; family Salmonidae; genus Oncorhynchus; species Oncorhynchus nerka. Next base: position 1,177,559 of record NC_088414.1, on the reverse strand, counting down.
TTGAAGATCAACACCATCATTACTGTAACCATGAGCACCAATCTCATTGTGTATCGAGTGAAATAATCCAATGCGTATTTAATTACTGCTTCAGATTGAGAGGATAGAAGAGGCCTTAATATAAACCAAGTCACATCGTTGTGGATAAAATGGGCTGCTGCTTCTTATGGGAAGAAAACAACAAGTTGAGCAGTGAGTAGCGAGTGGTGAGTCCCACCAATCTACAAATGCCATGGGAAAAGCAAGGGCTCCCTCTGGTAACAGCAGTAGAGCCTTCCTGAAGTAGAGATACATACTGATTTCCAAAATTCCTCTCAAGGCCCTGTGATAAAAAGCATAACTTGACGGATGCATTTAACACAAAGGCTAGCTGAGGAGCCGTGCTCCCAGGTGAGCTCTTCCACAGACTCTCCAAAGTGGATGCCATTGCCATCTCATAGCTCTTTAATGTGCTTCAAAAGTAGGTAGGATTCATATAGCCCCAATAAATGCTGCATCACAATCAATTAAAATTATACACTGCTCAAAAACATAAAGGGAACACTAAAATAACACATCCTAGATCTGAATGAATGAAATATTCTTATTAAATACTTTTTTCTTTACATAATGTGCTGACAACAAAATCACACAAAAAGTATCAATGGAAATCAAATGTATCAACCCATGAAGGTCTGGATTTGGAGTCACACTCAAAATTAAAGTGGAAAACCACACTACAGGCTGATCTAACTTTGATGTAATGTCCTTAAAACAAGTCAAAATGAGGCTCAGTAGTGTGTGTGGCCTCCACGTGCCTGTATGACCTCCCTACAACGCCTGGGCATGCTCCTGATGAGGTGGCGAATGGTCTCCTGAGGGATCTCCTCCCAGACCTGGACTAAAGCATCCGCCAACTCCTGGACAGTCTGTGGTGCAACGTGGCGTTGGTGGATGGAGCGAGACATGATGTCCCAGATCTGCTCAATTGGATTCAGGTCTGGGGAACGGGCGGGCCAGTCCATAGCATCGATGCCTTCCTCTTGCAGGAACTGCTGACACACTCCAGCCACATGAGATCTAGTATTGTCTTGCATTAGGAGGAACCCAGGGCCAACCGCACCAGCATATGGTCTCACAAGGGGTCTTAGGATCTCATCTCGGTACCTAATGGCAGTCAGGCTACCTCTGGCGAGCACATGGAGGGCTGTGCGGCCCCCCAAAGAAATGCCACCCCACACCATGACTGACCCACCGCCAAACCGGTCATGCTGGAGGATGTTGCAGGCAGCAGAACGTTCTCCACGGCGTCTCCAGATTCTCAGGTGGAGGTAGCGGTCCTGCTGCTGGGTTGTTGCCCTCCTACGGCCTCCTCCACGACTCCTGATGTACTGGCCTGTCTCCTGGTAGCGTCCCCATGCTCTGGACACTACGCTGACAGACACAGCAAACCTTCTTGCCACAGCTTGCATTGATGTGCCATCCTGGATGAGCTGCACTACCTGAGCCACTTGTGTGGGTTGTAGACTCCGTCTCATGCTACCACTAGAGTGAAAGCACCGCCAGCATTCAAAAGTGACCAAAACATCAGCCAGGAAGCATAGGAACTGAGAAGTGGTCTGTGGTCCCCACCTGCAGAACCACTCCTTTATTGGGGGTGTCTTGCTAATTGCCTATAATTTCCACCTGTTGTCTATTCCATTTGCACAACAGCATGTGAAATTTATTGTCAATCAGTGTTGCTTCCTAAGTGGACAGTTTTGATTTCACAGAAGTGTGATTGACTTGGAGTTACATTGTGTTGTTTAAGTGTTCCCTTTATGTTTTTTGATCAGTGTATATGTCATATATGGGAGAGGTGTATATTTTCACCTAAATAGTTTTTTTTTCTTTTACCATTCCTGATTATTATTAGTATGTTTTTGTTGTTGTTTACTGTACATGTGCTAAGTTTAAAAAGGTAGCAGAGAAAACAGTCTATAACTTGGGTGACTGGTCTCTGATAATTGTATGGGCTTTCCTCCGACACTGTCTATTATATAAGGTCCTGGATGGCAGGGAAGCTTGACCCCAGTGATGTAATGGGCCATACGCACTACCCTCTGTAGCACCTTACGGTCAGATCCTGAGCAGTTGCCATACCAGGCGGTGATGCAACTGGTCAGGATGCTCTCAATTGTGCTGCTTTTTGAGGATCTGGGGACCCATGACACATCTTTTCAGTCTGCTGAGGGGGAATAGGTTTTGTTGTGCCCTCTTCACAACTGTCTTGGTATGTTTGGACCATAATAGTTCGTTGGTGATTTGGACACCAAGGAACTTGAAACTCTCGAACCGCTCCACTACAGCCCCGTTGATGTTAATGGGGGGCCTGTCCGGGCCGCCTTTTCATGTAGTCCATGATCAGCTCCTTTGTCTTGCTCACATTGGGGCGGCAGGTAGCCTAGTGTTTAGAGCGTTGGACTAGTAACCGAAAGGTTGCAAGATCAAATCCCTGAGCTGACAAGGTAAAAATCTGTCGTTCTGCACATGAACAAGGCAGTTAACCCACTGTTCTTATGCCGTCAATTGAAAATAAGAATTTGTTCTTAACTGACTTGCCTAGTAAAAAAGGTCAAATAAAAAACATTGAGGGAGAGGTTGTTGTCCTGGCACCACACTGCCAGTTCTCTGACCTCCTCCCTATAGTCTGTCTCATCGTTGAGGGAGAGGTTGTTGTCCTGGCACCACACTGCCAGTTCTCTGACCTCCTCCCTATAGGCTGTCTCATCGTTGAGGGAGAGGTTGTTGTCCTGGCACCACACTGATAGTTCTCTGACCTCCTCCCTATAGTCTGTCTCATCGTTGAGGGAGAGGTTGTTGTCCTGGCACCACACTGCCAGTTCTCTGACCTCCTCCCTATAGGTCATCTCATCGTTGAGGGAGAGGTTGTTGTCCTGGCACCACACTGCCAGTTCTCTGACCTCCTCCCTATAGGCTGTCTCATCGTTGAGGGAGAGGTTGTTGTCCTGGCACCACACTGCCAGTTCTCTGACCTCCTCCCTATAGGCTGTCTCATCGTTGAGGGAGAGGTTGTTGTCCTGGCACCACACTGCCAGTTCTCTGACCTCCTCCCTATAGGTCATCTCATCGTTGAGGGAGAGGTTGTTGTCCTGGCACCACACTGCCAGTTCTCTGACCTCCTCCCTATAGGTCATCTCATCGTTGAGGGAGAGGTTGTTGTCCTGGCACCACACTGCCAGTTCTCTGACCTCCTCCCTATAGGCTGTCTCATCGTTGAGGGAGAGGTTGTTGTCCTGGCACCACACTGCCAGTTCTCTGACCTCCTCCCTATAGTCTGTCTCATCGTTGAGGGAGAGGTTGTTGTCCTGGCACCACACTGATAGTTCTCTGACCTCCTCCCTATAGTCTGTCTCATCGTTGAGGGAGAGGTTGTTGTCCTGGCACCACACTGCCAGTTCTCTGACCTCCTCCCTATAGTCTGTCTCATCGTTGAGGGAGAGGTTGTTGTCCTGGCACCACACTGCCAGTTCTCTGACCTCCTCCCTATAGTCTGTCTCATCGTTGAGGGAGAGGTTGTTGTCCTGGCACCACACTGCCAGTTCTCTGACCTCCTCCCTATAGTCTGTCTCATCGTTGAGGGAGAGGTTGTTGTCCTGGCACCACACTGCCAGTTCTCTGACCTCCTCCCTATAGTCTGTCTCATCGTTGAGGGAGAGGTTGTTGTCCTGGCACCACACTGCCAGTTCTCTGACCTCCTCCCTATAGGTCATCTCATCGTTGTCGGTGATCAGGCGTTTGTGTCGTCTGCAAACTTAATGATGGTGTTGGAGCAGTGTTTGGACATGCAGTCGTGGGTGAAAAGGGAATACAGGAGGGGACTTGGTACACAGCCCTGAGGGGCCCGCGTGTTGAGGATCAAGGTGGCGGACGTGTTAACTACCCTTGCCACCTGGTGGCAGCCCGTCAGGAAGTCCAAGATCCCGTTGCAGAGGGAGGTGTTAAGTTCCAGAGTCCTTAGCTTAGTGATGACCGTCGTGGGCACTATGGTGTTGAACACTGAGCTGTATTCAATGAACAGCATCACATAGGTGTTCCTTTTGTTCAGGTGGGAAAGGGCAGTGTGGAGTGAGATTCCGTCATCTGTGGATCTGTTGGAGCGGTATTGGAGTGGGTCTAGGCTGTCCGGGAGGATGCTGTTGATGTGAGTCATGACCAGCCTTTCAAAGCACTTCATGGCTACCGATGTGATTTCTCCTACACAAATAATATTTTTGGAAAAAACTGAACATTTGCTATCTAACTGAGAGTCTCCTCATTGAAAACATCCGAAGTTCTTCAAAGGTAAATGATTTTATCTGAATGCTTTTCTTGTTTTTGTGAAAATGTTGCCTGCTGAATGCTAGGCTTAATGCTATGCTAGCTATCAATACTCTTACACAAATGCTTGTGTAGCTATGGTTGAAAAGCATTGTTTTTTAAATCTGAGATGACAGTGTTGTTAACAAAAGGCTAAGCTTGAGCCAATATTTATTTCATTTCATTTGCGATTTTCATGAATAGTTAACGTTGCGTTATGGTAATGAGCTTGAGGCTATAATTACGCTCCCGGATACGGGATTGCTCGTCGCAACAGGTTAAGTTACAGCCTTATTCTAAAATGTATTAAGAAGCTGTTTTTCCTCAATCTACTACACAATACCTCATAAGAAAGCAAAAACATCTTTAGAAATGTTAGCATATTTATAAAAAATAAAAAACAGAAATATTAAAATTTACATATCCATTCAGACCCTTTACTCAGTACTTTGTTGAAGCACCTTTGGCAAAGATTACAGCCTCAAGTCTTGGGTATGACGCTACAAGCTTGACACACGTGTATTTGGGGAGTTGCTCCCATTCTTCTCTGCAGATCCTCTCAAGCTCGGTCAGGTTGGATGGGGAGCGTTGCTGCACAGCTATTTTCAGGTCTCTCAAGAGATGTTTGATCTGGTTCAAGTCTGGGCTCTGGCTGGGCCACTCAAGGAAATTCAGAGACTTCTCCCGAAGCCACTCCTGCATTGTCTTGGCTGTGTGCTTAGGGTCGTTGTCCTGTTGGAAGGTGAACCGACACCCCAGCCTGAGCGCTCTGGAGCAGGTTATCATCAAGGATGATGGTGCAAGGATTCCTCCAGACGTGACACTTGGCATTCAGGCTAAAGAATTCAACTTTGGTTTCACCAGACCAGAGAATCTTGGTCGGGCTGTCATGTCCCTTTTACTGAGGGGCTTCCGTCTAGCCACTAAACCATAAAGGACTGATTGGTGGAGTGCTGCAGATGGTCGGACAATTCCATCGACCTCATGGCTTGGTTTTTGCTCTGACATGCACTGTCAACTGTGGGACCTTATATAGACAGCTGTGTGTATTCCCAAATCATGTCCAACACATTTCATTAAAACACAGGTGGACTCAAAATCAAGTTGTAGAAACATCTCAAGGATGATCAACAAAACAGGATGCACCTGAGCTCAATTTCAAGTCTCATAGCAAAGGGTCTGAATACTTATGTAAATAACATTTCCGTTTTGTTTATTCATTAGCATAAACAGGCCTTTAGTTTTTTGCAAAGTCATTATGGGGTATTTTGTGTAAATTGATGAATTATATATTTGTTTATCCATTTTAGAACTAGGCTGTAACATAACAAAATGTGGAAAAAGGGAAGGGGTCTGTACTCTAAGTCGGTGCTTTTTCCCATAGTACTTTCTAAGAATTTGAGTAGTTACATACAATACATATTGACAGAATGGATGAGAGAGAGACTGTTGATGTGCTCCCAGGTAAGGCCCTTGCTTCTGGTAGCACCGAAGGCAGCAGTATTTAGTAAGGCAACTTGAAGATTCCACCATCGAGGCCCACGTCACTGCATGCAGTGGCCTGATAGGGAGATGACAAATGCATCATGTACCTCTCATCACCAAAGCCATGTTTGAATTTTTCATCAACAGTACATGCTACCTATTTGTTAGTGTCATCGATAAATCAAAATTCACCTATATTCAGTTCATAGGCATTGAATAATACCTCCAGGATCCTGTTGTGAAACGACGGCTGTGCAAGGTATTAGGCAACAGCTTTATTCCAGGACCATATTCACAAAGTGTCTTAAGTATAGGAATAGCAATCTTGGACCAGCTTCCCCTTGGCAATGTAATCATATTCATTGTGATCGTAAAAGGCAAAACTGATCCACAATCAGTACTGCTACTCTGAGATGCTTTGTGAATACGGCCCCTGGTCTGTCTGCGGCACTCTGCTTTCTCCCTCTCCACCTGAATTGCCAGATGAATAAGAATTAGCCTAGCCATTCAGTAATTTAGCTAAGTAATGAAACACTCAGGTAAATGTGCACAAGCCTAAACCAGCCAAATTATATTAAAAACACAGCCTATCTGCAGTCAAATCAGGAGGGCATTTAGATAGATTGCCAATTCAACAATAGACAGGGGAACAAAGTAGTTTGAGAAAGTTTAATAGTCAGTAACAAGTCTTTAAATATAGCTAGTTATTTTCTATAAACCCAGCTACAGTCCACTTAGCTAGTTAAGGTGAACTCAACTCAAGACTGATGGTGGGTATTAACGTTAGCTAGCTTTCCCCCAGCAGATTCAATCTAGCGAACAAGTTCATCTTAATGGTATTTTCTCAACTCCATCAATTAGATGGATAGCTAGCAAACATATTTGCTTTCCCTCGCATCTCAAAGCTGCCTGATAGAGCTGGCCAGTTGATAGTAAAGTAGAGTGAATGATAGTCAGCTAGCTATAATGCCAATGTCTAGCCAGGAAGGAGTTCATTTAATTTAGACTTACCGGTGAACAACAGTGTGCACTTCGTCCACTGGCAGTCTTATCGACAGCTTGCTGAACATGGAGGTTTGAACCATTTTTTCCATTCATCGCCAGATATATTTAACTTTTGCCATAGCCAGTTAGCAAGCATGCTAAAACGTCCCCTTTGCCAGTCAAAATATTTAAGAACGGTTGCAGTGGCATAAACAACAGGGATTGAATGGACACTGCCAAGATTTGCAATAGCTGTGTTGAAAACATCCTCAATCACATGTTTACTAGTTGGCGCGTGTCCACACATCATAAACAAGGGTGAAATCGCTTCTTCCTTCACACAACGGAAATCACAATTTCACAACACATCCCCCCAGAAGCTACACGGGAAGTGACATACTACGCAATCATTTTACTTCTGGGTAACCGAGATTAGGGGTAAGGTGACAAGGCAACAGGATAGATAGATAATATGCAGTAGCAGCAGCGTATGTGGCAAACACTGTCAAAAGAGTTCAATGCAGATAGTCCAGGTATCTGAGGTCTGAAGCATCTCCTTCAAACAAAGTGATAATCCGAGAGAGAGAAAGAGTGCAGATGTAGAGTGCCAGAAGAGGGATACAAAGTGAATTGGGAAAAAGGAGAGAGAAAGAGTGCAGATGTAGAGTGCCAGAAGAGGGATACAAAGTGAATTGGGAAAAAGGAGAGAGAAAGAGTGCAGATGTAGAGTGCCAGAAGAGGGATACAAAGTGAATTGGGAAAAAGGAGAGAGCAAGAGTGCAGATGTAGAGTGCCAGAAGAGGGATACAAAGTTAATTGGGAAAAAGGAGAGAGAAAGAGTGCAGATGTAGAGTGCCAGAAGAGGGATACAAAGTGATGTGGGAAAAAGGAGAGAGAAAGAGGGTAGGAGATGGAGAGCAACAGATTACAAGAAAAATAGTTGGAACGAAATGAGAGCAAGAGCGGTAACAGTAAGTATTAGCTGGCAGACTCTCCCATGGTGACGTAGGGCAGCTTGTCGGTGGAGCCGTGGGGGTAGATGCTGTAGAGGTGGGGACCATTGCAGTCCATTCCACCCAGAACCAGGGCAGCACCGACGTGGCCTTGGTATCTGAGGATGCAAACAGGGGCGTCAATTGGGTATGGCAGTCGCTCAACACCAACAATTTAAAATAGGCTACTAAAATATTTCCAATCCTGAATAAAAAGAAAGTGCAGTTTAGATACCTAGGAGCAGGAGGGAAGACGGTTTGTATGGCTGGCTGGTTTTATGGAGAGCAGAGACCTATATATATTAACAACGAGATGCTCATATCTCCGCCTTTACAATAGGAGTGGTTGTCCCAAAGGCAGACAACAAGCTTAGGTCCAAAATAAGCCCATAGAAAAACATTGGGCTTATTTTGGACAGATTTTTGGCGAGAGTGAAAGCACTTGCTTCGCCTCTTCCTCTCTGTGGAGTGTGCATCTCTGTGGAGTGTGCATCGATGCAGCTGCAGTGAACAGCAGGACATTTAATCAACACATTGCAGAAGATGGCTGTAGTAAATGGCTTTGGCTGTGTAACTGCTGTTTGACCTGGCATGAAACTAAACTAGTTTGAATTCTGGCGCTGAGCTAGTGCATAGCAGGGAGCTAATTCTTGTATAACCTGTTTGTAGAATGTTAAGTCTCCTGTTGACTGGGGTGAATGAAGCTACAGCAACAGGATGATTAGCTGGTTTTTATTTTTTTCCCAAATAGCATTCAATTGTGTAGAAATGCAATAAATGAGCTTCAATTGTGTAATTTTTTTTGCCATGCCCTTGATTTAGCTGAAATGAGGCCCCTGGATGCAAAGTCAATGAACTACTCCTTTTATTCTATTGCAGCTCGGGACTGTTGACTACTTCCCAAATTCAGTTTTTCCAGGTTTCCGCTCCCAAAAATCAGACTTTTAAAAGAAAAACAGCCAAATTGGATGTTCTAAGTCCACAACAAGGCTTAAACCACATCAGAAGAGCACTTTTGAGGTCTGGCAAAAATCTAAGAAATTTATATTTTTGGTGTAGTTACCCTTTAAATGTAAGTGCCACCAGCCAGAGACCGTTGTTTTGTTAGTATTGTTTCTGTAGCACTCATGTGATTGCAGACTTTGGGAATAATCACATTCTGCCAGGTAGCTATAGGCTACTTTGTAGTTAACATTTAATTGAGAAGGTTTTGGGGAAAGCTTTTACATCTCTACCAGAAGTTGGTTATCAATAGGATCTTTGCCAATGCCTACAACAGTGTAGACCAGTGGTCACCAACCTTTTCTTAGTCAAGATCACGGAGTTAAAATGCAAGCAGAGATCTACCGCTCATATCGACACACTTTTCTACTCATTCGTTACAGCTGCAATGCTGGTTGTAGCACGAGTGGAAGTAGGAAGAAGACGCATTTTATGTCTTATAAAAGTGTTGAATAAAAAGTGTTGACAGTGCCGAGAAATAAATTAAACATGAACACACTCAAAAACAGCAGCTCTTTGCTTTATTCATTGACTCTCACTCTAGTCATGGTTTTAAACGTTTTGACATCTCATAGTATCAGCTTTGCTTAAGCCTTCTTTTATGCCTGCCATGTTGCTGCAGACACAGTCATCTGAGCCATCCGATTGGCCAGCGGTAGGCATATAGTGCACTTGATTTCCTCTCAGGGCCCGTCGGTAAGGCAAAGTTTGTACCTACAGACATATGAAATGGTTAAAAATGGTAACACTTTGCCTACCTGGAACGCAGTGCAGCTGAATCCGGTGCACCAACCACCAACAGCGCGAGATGAATAAAAAAATGAATATTTACAGAAATGTTTGGCGATTGACTAGGAATGCCTTGGAGATCAACCAGTTGATCGCCCAGTTCGTGACCACTGCTGTTGACATACGCGCACACCGCACACACAAACAGGGTCATTCCTGTGTCGTTTCAGAAAGTTGCAGGAAAATATGAATCACTGATGCATTTTGTTAATTTCTTACGATTAACTAGGGCAAATCAACTAGGCAAACTAATAAGTTAAAAACATTTAGTTGATTTGTAGAGGACTGCTAATTCCTATGTAGGTGACATTACATTACTATTAATTCCTATGTAGGTGACATTACACTACTATAGCTGAGACAACGTATTTTCATAAGTAAAACAGGTTGGGCCCCATACAGGATATTTCTCACACACACACTCACTCAAATCATCCAGAACACTGTCACAACAGGATACTCCTAGCCACAGGTGCTAGCCGGCAGTTCGGCCACAACTCCCCTGAAGATAGGCTTCACATTACACACTGACCCCAGAAGACAGGGACGACGCACATACAGTACACACATAGCTGCCGAGGACACCCAGATATGACACCCACAGATTGGCAGAAAGCCTAGACTTAGAGACAAACTAGCACACACACATAATCTCCCTCCCAGCCGAACATTGTGTGACTGAAGATAGCGCACACACCAGATCTCCTTTTCAGCTGAACATGGTGTGACGACCAAGAACAGGCATGGCAGGATTCTACGATGACGGACAGACAACAGAGCCAATGCCGGATGACTACACCCCAGCCTGATCCAATCCGAAGATCCGATCTCCTAGAAATCAACCTACTTTCTGTTGTGTATATGAAGCTTGTACTCACTGTTAGCAAGGTTCCTTTCTGCTAGTCTCTGATGAGCTAACAGAGGGGCCCGTATATACGCTGTACCAGATATCTTCACTCTGAATAAACCTGTCGCTTGTCGTACAATCTACCACCTTGTCTGCATCGATCCTTGACCGACTCACCCTTTAACATATCCCATTATCAACAGATTCCCTACACATTTCTTTTATATTGACGAATTCTATTTTTAATGTCTGGATTCCATGATTCCATAGGGCCCTACTACTTTTCAATTGATAGACACCTGGTATTACTGTTACAGGTACAGTTGATTTCAGGTTCCCATTCCTTTGATACATAAAGTGCATTGCAAAATAATTCAGACCCCCTCAGATTTCTTCTAGGGCTGTCTCCTATAAAAAAATAAAAACGTATGTCGACCGAGAGTCATCCTGTTCTTTCGACCCACTCAAGGTTCCCAAGTTTCTAACCCATTCCATCTTTGATATAGTGTCGCCATAATATTTGAATTGAGGAAGTGTGATCATAATCATTAGGATATTTTAGCAATCTGCAGTATATGTCGTAAATGCCCCCCAGCCCTTCAGATGTGAGCTAAACACTTGCACTTTAGATGCGTTTTAAGGCTATGGATGCAAAAGTGAATGCTGTATGCTGCTTTGCAATCTATTAACATCAAGGGTTACATTAAATAGCCATAATATTTTTTACTGGTGCATTTGGCAATATTCAATTCATACACACAAAACATATGAACAAAAGCATTCACTGTGTAAGTTAATACACGTAGGCCCTTCATATATAGGCTATGTGTAGCACTTGGTTCAATTTATCAAGTCAGTTATTGTTCTCTTGCTCAAACCGTGAGCAACACCTGCCAAACTCAGACATTTCTCTGAAAACACAGGGATGTCGATTCACATGGGACTAGTATTATCAGAGGACCTTGGAGTTCACCAAACAGTAGGTTACTCTGATTCACATGGGACTAGTATTATCAGAGGACCTTGGAGTTCACCAAACAGTAGGTTACTCTGATTCACATGGAACTAGTATTATCAGAGGACCTTGGCGTTCACCAAACAGTAGATTACTCTGATTCACATGGGACTAGTATTATCAGAGGACCTTGGAGTTCACCAAACAGTAGGTTACTCTGATTCACATGGGACTAGTATTATCAGAGGACCTTGGAGTTCACCAAACAGTAGGTTACTCTGATTCACATGGAACTAGTATTATCAGAGGACCTTGGAGTTCACCAAACAGTAGGTTACTCTGATTCACATGGGACTAGTGTTATCAGAGGACCTTGGAGTTCACCAAACAGTAGGTTACTCTGATTCACATGGGACTAGTATTATCAGAGGACCTTGGAGTTCACCAAACAGTAGGTTACTCTGGCTGGAACGGTTACTCTCCTGCCATGTACAAATTACTGACATGGCTGATTCACATGGGACTAGTATTATCAGAATTTGTCAGTACGTCCGACCCGGCCTCACAACTTCGGTTTGCTTAAGTCAACATTGTCAGAGTTCTCCATGGTGGCAGTGAGGTTATGTACGAAAGCATGTTCCAGTTCCCACCAATATCCAACCATTTCACACAGCCATTAAAGAGGAGTGTTACAACATTTCACAGACTACAATCAACAGCCTGATCAACTCTATGCAAAGGAGATGAAGAGCTGCATGAGACAAACCATGGTCACACCAGATACTGACTGGTTTTCTGAACTACTCCAGACTTTTTTTTGCCCCCTTTTCTCCCCAATTTTGTGATATTCAATTGCGATCTTGTCTCATCACTGCAACTCCCAACGGCTCGGGAGAGGCTAAGGTCGAGTCATGCATCCTCAGAAGCTTGACCTGCCAAATCACGCTTCTTAACACCTGCCATCTTAACCCAGAAGCCAGCCCCACCAATGTGTCAGAGGAAACAGACTTCCAACTGACGTCAGCCTGCAGGTGCCCAAGTCCGCCACAAGGAGTCGCTAGAGCGCAATGAGCCAAGTAAAGTCACTGAACACGAATGTGGACAAAATGGTGTGGTAATTCAATATCCAATGTAATGCAATTCAATATCCAATGTAATGCAAAATATTCCTCACCCATTGCACACAACAATCTTAAATAGCTATCAATTTACCTGGGCAGACTGTAGCTAGTTTGATAATCTGCTGCATTATTGGTGTGGGTTGCCTGACAATCAGACTGTGATACCTCTGGTTAACAGTCAGATTAATGCTATACGTTTGTTACAACATTTCCTCTAACAAACTCTACAAGCCAGAACGTTGAATACAATTATATGTTAACTTACTTTATCCGTTGTCCATGTGGTTTTGCAGGTAGTAATGCGAGACAATATATCCACAGGAAAGTATAATTAAATCAACTTTTCAAAGCCTGGTGGTGCATTTATCTTTCTATCACGTGTAGAACCATGTAACACGTTGCCGAGCTCGGCAAGTATGCATAATTCTTCTGCATTTCTTGTTATATTGTGTGCCTGTTTTACGTGAATGCACTACCAGCGCTTTGAAAAGTTAATGCAAATATTATTCCCTGTGGATAAATTAGATTGTCTCACATTCCTACCTGAAAAGGGACCAACCACACTCAAAACCGGTAAAGTTCAAATAAAATGTTATTCAAGAATCTGAGGTAGTGAGTGAAAAATGTCCTCATCCAAACGCAAATGTTTTGCTCGAATTCAATGAAATTGAACGTATTCAGGCTACGGCTGCGCGTTGAAATTAGGTGATACCAAAAATGTGGCAACTCGATATGCATTAGGAAATTCAACACTGCAGTGACTAAACAATTGGTAGTCTGTTAACTTCTTCGAGATAGGGGGCGCTCTTTTAATTTTTGGATTAAAAAACATTCCCGTTTTAAACAAGATATTTTGTCACGAAAAGATGCTGGACTATGCATGTAATTGACAGCTTTGAAAAAAAAAAACTCTGACGTTTCCAAAACTGCAAAGATATTATCTGTGAGTGCCCCAGAACTAATGCTACAGGCGAAACCAAGATTAAGTTTCATACAGGAAATGCCCCAGATTCTGAAGGCGCTGTGTTCCAATGTCTCCTTATATGGCTGTGAATGCGCCAGGAATGAGCCTGCCCTTTCTGTCGTTTCTCCAAGGTGTCTGCAGCATTGTGACGTGTTTGTAGGCATATCATTGGAAGATTGACCATAAGAGACTACATTTACCAGGTGTCCGCCCGGTGTCCTGTGTCAAAATTATTACGTAATCTCTAGGTCCATGCGCGTTCCATTTCTTCAGAAGAGAAAGTCAACTGCCACGAAGGATTTATCATCGATAGATATGTGAAAAACACCTTGAGGATTGATTCTAAACATCGTTTGCCATGTTTCTGTCGATATTAATTTGGAAAAAAGTTCACGTTTTAATTTTCTTACCCACATGTGATGAAGAAAACGGAGCGATTTGTCAACACAAATAATCTTTTTGTAAAAACTGAACATTTGCTATCTAACTGAGAGTCTCCTCATTGAAAACATCTGAAGTTCTTCAAAGGTAAATGATTTTATTTGAATTCTTTTCTGGTTTTTGTGAAAATGTTTCATGCTGAATGCCAGGCATAATCCTATGCTAGGCTATCAATACTGTTACACAAATGCTTGTTTAGCTATGGTTCAAAAGCATATTTTGAAAATCTGAGATGACAGTGTTGTTAACAAAAGGCTAAGCTTGAGAGCAAATAGATTTATTTCATTTAATTTGCGATTTTCATGAATAGTTAACGTTGCGTTATGCTAATGAGCTTGCAGATAGATTTACACAATCCTAGATACAGGTTTTTTTCGTAACTAATCGTGACGCAGAAAACGGAGCGATTTGTCCTAAACAAATAATCTTTCAGGAAAAACTGAACATTTGCTATCTAACTGAGAGTCTCCTCATTGAAAACATCCGAAGTTCTTCAAAGGTAAATTATTTTATTTGAATGCTTTTCTGGTTTTTGTGAAAATGTTGCCTGCTGAATGCTAACGCTAAATGCTACGCTAGCTATCAATACTGTTACACAAATGCTTGTTTTTCTATGGTTGAGAAGCATATTTTGAAAATCTGAGATGACAGTGTTGTTAACAAAAGGCTAAGCTTGAGAGCTAGCATATTGATTTCATTTCATTTGCGATTTTCATGAATAGTTAACGTTGCGTTATGGTAATGGGCTTGAGGCTGTAGTCACGATCCTGGATCCGGGATGGCTCGACGCAAGAAGTTAAATTAACGTTCGCTGGCTAACTAAACTAGCTAACATAAGACATTGTTTTCCGCCAGCCGGCTAATACTAGCTATACTAATTGTCAAACGGTGGATAACGTTCAGTGAGTTTGAACACAGTTTATCAAAACGTAAGTTGTCGCAGCCTACGAAATCCGTTTGTTCCATTCATTCATCATTCTAGTTTAGAAAAGCATTTTTTAGAAATGTCTGAATCATTTAAGCAGGACGTGAAGAGGATGGACCGCCACCATCAAATAACTCAGAGAATACATTTCTAAATTATTTCAATATTTAAAAGTCACCAAACACGTGGACATGCGCCGCGTTTTATTTTATTTTATTAATTCTCGATGAGAAGGCTGCGTCTGGCACACTATCAAAGTAGACATTTTTCCTGTACTGAATTCCAGCTTCCGGGAAGCGCGCCTCTAAAGCCAGAGAGGCGAAGCGAGACGGATGACTGGCTGAGGTATGAAGAACATAACTGCGCCCAAAACCTGTCTTCTCCAGCAGGTGGCGCTTTTTGTTTTTTTCGCTCATCAAAAGCGAGGAGTTTTTGTATGATGATGGTCAGAAAACTTTTAGCGAATACAACCACCGAATTTTCCTATAGGAAGGTCGCCCTGGTAGTAGCTAGTTGTTGGTTTTTATACAGGAACATAGTAATGTGAATACCCAAGACCAATCTTTGAGTTAATTTGACTATTGGAAAAAAAGCTTAAATATGGCAATGCGGGTTGGATTGAATTGAGTCCCTAGTCTTTCATTTTCAAGAGCAACGATTGCACTTTTTTCTTCCCAACACAATAAATAACGCAATATATGGAAGAGTATTAGGGCCAAGTGAAGAGAAAAAAAATACATTAATGGCTATGGGTGTGGTACATGGATATTTTTGAGGGCATGACAGTACTTTAACCCTAAACCCTGTCTAAACTGGGAGGGGGTGTGTGTTTCTAAACTAACATATGGAATTCTTTTAAAGTGGTCATACCAACGATTATTTAGCTATTTGATTTTGAATTTTAAGACCCCTTAAGGTATCAAAAATAATCTAAAAACAATTATTAGATGAAACATTGAATTTGACATTACTGCTATAAGCCAATAGAAAGACATTGAGTAACAGATTCAATACATGGAACAATAGAAACATCTAAAGGAAGTTTGTTCTGAAGTGTCTGTCCTATATCTGAGAGATACAAGAAAGAACAGGAATCATGTATTTTACATTTTTTACATGTATTTATCCACTTTTATTTTTAACTGGTACCAGGACCTTCAGAGGAGTCTCCTGAGGCTTGTGGGCGTCCTAGAGCAAAAGAGTGGTCATAATAGTTTGAAGGCCAGACTGTTCGGAAGCTACATAGGATTTTGTGAGAAGACCGATTATCGGGATATCTCATGGTCTGACAAACACCTCTAGCTCTGGCACCTTTCACCACAGATGCGGAAGGGCGATATCGGTGGATGCTGTGGTGGATTGAGACTCAGCCCATGCATCAACAAAAAAAACGATATCTCTAGTTTAAACAGACGGACTATGGTGGGTATTTTTTATTATGTTAATTAGATTTCCACGAGGGCACGTCCAATGTAGGCTAACATGCTAGCACGTCCAATGTAGGCTAACATGCTAGCACGTCCAATGTAGGCTAACATGCTAGCACGTCCAATGTAGGCTAACATGCTAGCACGTCCAATGTAGGCTAACATGCTAGCACGTCCAATGTAGGCTAACATGCTAACCACACCGCTTGCGTCACGTGACGCTTGACGCGCTGCAAGTTCCACCCCTCCTATCTCCTCATTGTTTTTTAGGAGCATATACCCACGTGGGTGATTGAAAGATGAACTGAGGTCCACACTCCAGTCCAGTCGGTAGTGGTAATGCACCTTAAAGTTGGTTGACAACTGCCATATAAAATCCAAAGAAGAAGAAGAAACCTGAAGGAGGAGAGATACTAGAAACAGGTAAAATAACAACCCAATGTTTATATTCAAGGACAAATTAGCTACAACAGCAAACTAGCTGGCTAAATTGCCATAAATGTTTAATGCTTTTCGACCTCTCCCTAAATGAATGTTTAGAGAATAAAGTGGCAGGACTGATAAATAAAGTGTCAGGACCGAGTTTGGTAAATCCTGCCTTAGAGAGTAACAGCTAGGCCAGCAGCCTATTTGTCAAAACGAAAGGTTAACTTACAATTGTGTGCGTAATGGCATGGTGTTTTATGCACACTTCCAATAAAGTAACCTCATAGGCCTATGCTTATTATCTTGTGAATGTAAGTTACGGATTGCGTGGAGAAGGATACCGAGTCCCTGTCGGGCTCATATGGGCTGCCCCCAAACCCCTGTCATGGACCTTGCACAGGGCAGGGGTTTGGGTAAAGCCCCGTCTGAGACAGCAATTTTACGGCAGTGGCGTGTATTCATTCATGGATGCCAAGGGAAGCCAGGCTTCCCCCAAAAATTGACCAAGAAAAAATACTGTCAGAGAAACAACAAACCATGTTGAAATATATGAATTCACACATCGCCACACACTACAACCCCCTATTAGAAATCCACCATTCAGATTTCCACACCGAGGAAGACAACACACATTGGACATCAGATACGGCGGCAAAAATACTTAAACATTGAATGGAACAGCTAAAATAGTGGGGGAGGGTATGCATACATCACAGCCCCTCCACCAAGACACACACATCCTTAACCTTTCATCCACATTTCACCTATCACTCGTTGAGACTCGACTGCTGGAGAGGGGACTCACTTTTATCCCCACACCACTGCAGTCTGACTATGGGGACCTCCAGAGGGACATCTACAGGTATCATAGAGCTCTGAAACTTTTGGACTATACATCTGACTACCGAACCCTACCATTCACAGCTCCAAAATCACAGACAATATCAGCACCCATTAGGAAACTCATCAAAACCAACACACACATCATCAGAGAATTCCATACCGCCACCATAACTTCACAACAGAATATCACAGTAGAAGAAAGACAAGCCATAGCTAAATTAAGGAGACACAAACATATAACCATAAAACCAGCAGACAAAGGCTCAAAGATAATTATTATGGACAACCAACAGCACCTCCTTGAAGCCCACCGCCAACTCTCTAACACACAGCACTATACTATACTGCTACTATCCCTGCCTCTACACAGATCCAGACACAAATACAAATTAGACAGATAATATCAGACCTCTATGGAAAGAAATATATTACACATAGACAAAGGGAATATCTAGATGGACCAAACGTACCCAGACAGACTCGTCTATCTCCTCCCTAAAAGCTTCTTAGGGATCGGCGCCCAGTGGGAAACCAGAGTGATGGCTAGAACTGGGACCTTTCTCTTGCATTTCAAAGATGGTGGTAGAAAAAAACATGGTAGGTGTTTTCTTTTTATTTTCTTCTACCAGATCTATTGTGTTGTATTCTCCTACATTCAATTCACATTTCCACAAACTTCAAAGTGTTTCCTTTCAAATGGTACCAGGAATATGCATATCCTTGCTTCAGGGCCTGAGCTAGAAGCAGTTCAATTTGGTAAATTTGGCATTTTAGGGGGAAATTGAAAAAAAAGGGGGCTATCCCTAAGTAAGATCCATCAAGCACCAGATACCTGGACAGTCCCGTTTGAGGTCTCGAAGGGAAGACCTATTGTGTCAGACTGTGGGAGTGTGTCCTCGTCAGCAGCCTAATTCTTTGACTACTTCCTCTATCCCACCTCACAAAGGCACCTCAGCTAATTGAAGGACACATACCACTTCATAGACACGCTTCACGACATTTCCAGTCCTAGCAAATGCACACCTATTTACTATAGATATAGATTCTCTCTACACCAACATAGATATTTTGTCAGGTTTAGCAGCAGTGAAATCTGTACTCCGGAGATATCCAGATAGACCAGACTCACACCTCCTACAGCTTCTAGAACTTGGATTAAGAAACAATGATTTCCCATTCAATAATAAACACTACTGGGACGGGGATGGGTAAAAAGTTTGCCCCAACCTATGATAATATTTATATGGTAGACTGGGAGTTGACAGCCTTGGATAAATGCCCATTGCGTCCCATGTTTTATAGACGATACCTGGATGATATCTGTGAGTGTGGGAACATGATCTGGTACATTTCACAACATTCATTGAAATACTCTATTACCATCATCCGACCATAACAGTTAAATATGTCATTCACCCACATACAATCAACTTCTTGGACACAACCTTTTTTCCCCAGATACTGACACGTCTCTTTACAAACAAAAGTATATTTCAAGGACACAGACACACGCCCTACTCCACAAGTACAGTTATCACCCAAAAACGCACATTCACTGGCATTGTCAAATGACAACTCATTCGATTTTATAGACTATGTACATAACAGAAAGACTTTCATTCAGCCACACAGACCCTCTTTAGTGTACTGGGGAAGAGGGGATGCTCAAAGCGATCATTGAGGTATATAAAGGCAAACACACTAACAGGCTTTACCCAGAACAGATAGCCTGATCCGCCCAACCCTAACACACTGGCAGGCCTCACCCAGAACAGAATGCCTGATCCCCCTAACCTTAACCCCAACCCCAACCCTAACACACTGGCAGGCCTCATCCAGAACAGATTGCCTGATCCCCCTAACCTTAACCCCAACCCTAACACACTGGTAGGCCTCACCCAGAACAGATTGCCTGATCCGCCCAACCCTAACACACTGGCAGGCCTCACCCAGAACAGAATGCTTGATCCGCCCAACCCTAACACACTGGCAGGCCTCACCCAGAATAGATTGCCTGATCCCCCTAACCTTAACCCCAACCCCAACCCTAACACACTGGCAGGCCTCACCCAGAACAGAATGCCTGATCCCCCTAACCTTAACACACTGGCAGGCCTCACCCAGAACAGAATGCCTGATCCCCCTAACCTTAACCCCAACCCCAAACCTAACACACTGGCAGGCCTCACCCAGAACAGATTGCCTGATCCCCCTAACCTTAACCCCAACCCTAACACACTGGCAGGCCTCACCCAGAACAGATTGCCTGATCCCCCTAACCTTAACCCCAACCCTAACACACTGGCAGGCCTCACCCAGAATAGATTGCTTGATCCCCCTAACCTTAACACACTGGCAGGCCTCACCCAGAACAGATTGCCTGATCCCCCTAACCTTAACCCCAACCCCAACCCTAACACACTGGCAGGCCTCACCCAGAACAGATTGCCTGATCCCCCTAACCTTAACCCCAACCCCAACCCTAACCTCCATAACTTTCCCTGCAGAACTCTGGACCAGGCACTGACTTCTGACCTGGGCGAAACGCCCACATCTATTGTTAAACCTTTACCGATTCAGGGTCCGTATCCCTATCCCCCCATTCTATCCCTGTCCTCCACCCTCAGACCTGTCCCAGGCCTGTTGTCCCTATCCCTGTCCTCCACCCTCAGACCTTTCCCAGGCCTGTTGTTCCTATCCCCCCATCCTATCCCTGTCCTCCACCCTCAGACCTGTCCCAGGCCTGTTGTTCCTATCCCCCCATCCTAATCCTGTCCTCCACCCTCAGACCTTTCCCAGGCCTGTTGTTCCTATCCCCCCATCCTATCCCTGTCCTCCACCCTCAGACCTTTCCCAGGCCTGTTGTTCCTATCCCCCCATCCTATCCCTGTCCTCCACCCTCAGACCTTTCCCAGGCCTGTTGTTCCTATCCCCCCATCCTATCCCTGTCCTCCACCCTCAGACCTTTCCCAGGCCTGTTGTTCCTATCCCCCCATCCTATCCCTGTCCTCCACCCTCAGACCTTTCCCAGGCCTGTTGTTCCTATCCCTGTCCTCCACCCTCAGACCTGTCCCAGGCCTGTTGTCCCTATCCCCCCATCCTATCCCTGTCCTCCACCCTCAGACCTGTCCCAGGCCTGTTGTTCCTATCCCCCATCCTATCCCTGTCCTCCACCCTCAGACCTTTCCCAGGCCTGTTGTTCATATCCCCCATCCTATCCCTGTCCTCCACCCTCAGACCTTTCCCAGGCCTGTTGTTCCTATCCCCCATCCTATCCCTGTCCTCCACCCTCAGACCTTTCCCAGGCCTGTTGTTCCTATCCCCCCATCCTATCCCTGTCCTCCACACTCAGACCTTTCCCAGGCCTGTTGTCCCTATCCCCCCATCCTATCCCTGTCCTCCACCCTCAGACCTTTCCCAGGCCTGTTGGCCCTATCCCCCCATCCTATCCCTGTCCTCCACCCTCAGACCTTTCCCAGGCCTGTTGTTCCTATCCCCCATCCTATCCCTGTCCTCCACACTCAGACCTGTCCCAGGCCTGTTGTTCCTATCCCCCATCCTATCCCTGTCCTCCACCCTCGACCTTTCCCAGGCCTGTTGTTCCTATCCCCCATCCTATCCCTGTCCTCCACCCTCAGACCTTTCCCAGGCCTGTTGTTCCTATCCCCCATCCTATCCCTGTCCTCCACCCTCAGACCTTTCCCAGGCCTGTTGTTCCTATCCCCCATCCTATCCCTGTCCTCCACCCTCAGACCTTTCCCAGGCCTGTTGTTCCTATCCCCCATCCTATCCCTGTCCTCCACCCTCAGACCTTTCCCAGGCCTGTTGTTCCTATCCCCCATCCTATCCCTGTCCTCCACCCTCAGACCTGTCCCAGGCCTGTTGTTCCTATCCCCCATCCTATCGCTGTCCTCCACCCTCAGACCTTTCCCAGGCCTGTTGTTCCTATCCCCCCATCCTATCCCTGTCCTCCACCCTCAGACCTGTCCCAGGCCTGTTGTCCCTATCCCTGTCCTCCACCCTCAGACCTTTCCCAGGCCTGTTGTCCCTATCCCCCCATCCTATCCCTGTCCTCCACCCTCAGACCTTTCCCAGGCCTGTTGTTCCTATCCCCCCATCCTATCCCTGTCCTCCACCCTCAGACCTTTCCCAGGCCTGTTGTTCCTATCCCCCCATCCTATCCCTGTCCTCCACCCAAGACCTTTCCCAGGCCTGTTGTTCCTATCCCCCCATCCTATCCCTGTCCTCCACCCTCAGACCTTTCCCAGGCCTGTTGTTCCTATCCCCCCATCCTATCCCTGTCCTCCACCCTCAGACCTTTCCCAGGCCTGTTGTTCCTATCCCTGTCCTCCACCCTCAGACCTTTCCCAGGCCTGTTGTTCCTATCCCCCATCCTATCCCTGTCCTCCACCCTCAGACCTTTCCCAGGCCTGTTGTTCCTATCCCCCATCCTATCCCTGTCCTCCACCCTCAGACCTTTCCCAGGCCTGTTGTTCCTATCCCTGTCCTCCACCCTCAGACCTGTCCCAGGCCTGTTGTTCCTATCCCCCCATCCTATCCCTGTCCTCCACCCTCAGACCTTTCCCAGGCCTGTTGTTCCTATCCCTGTCCTCCACCCTCAGACCTGTCCCAGGCCTGTTGTTCCTATCCCCCCATCCTATCCCTGTCCTCCACCCTCAGACCTTTCCCAGGCCTGTTGTTCCTATCCCCCCATCCTATCCCTGTCCTCCACCCTCAGACCTTTCCCAGGCCTGTTGTTCCTATCCCCCATCCTATCCCTGTCCTCCACCCTCAGACCTTTCCCAGGCCTGTTGTTCCTATCCCCCATCCTATCCCTGTCCTCCACCCTCAGACCTGTCCCAGGCCTGTTGTTCCTATCCCCCATCCTATCCCTGTCCTCCACCCTCAGACCTTTCCCAGGCCTGTTGTTCCTATCCCCCTATCCTATCCCTGTCCTCCACACTCAGACCTGTCCCAGGCCTGTTGTCCCTATCCCCCCATCCTATCCCTGTCCTCCACCCTCAGACCTTTCCCAGGCCTGTTGTTCCTATCCCCCCAAAAGATACAGATCCACAGATTATACCCCTCATCACAACCTTCTCAAACATAAACAGACTCCTTCATTCCAGACTCAAACCGCATTCACCCAAACACAACATACCCACTCCAGGAATTCAGACCTACTGTATATCAGCATGCTGCAGGAACCACAATCTAAGGGATCATAATATTCCAATAAACCACCTATAGAATGACAGTACTATAGACAATTCCCACACATTCAAAATCCACATGGACAAACCTCCAGTCCTATTCCTCAACTCATGACCATTCAGAGCACCAACAGTGTATATGCCATAACATGCACATTATGTCACAACATTTATATAGGAGAAACCAGTCTCACAGTCTTGACACGCCTCAAACAGCACATCTACACAATTGAATAAAACATTAAAAACACACCTGGAAAAACACTTTCAAAACCACCCTACAACCTCCCTGCGCATTACCGGTCTGGAGATGAAAGCTTCCAGGGAAAAGCAGCTGAATCCAGGTGGATATCAAAACTTAAAACCTTGGCTCCACTTGTTATGAATAGTAAGGAGTAGTATAAAGCATTGACTGTGGGAGTTGGTGAGGGCTTAATTAAGAGAGCTGAAGGGGCCACCGACACAAGGAGGAAGTTCAATAAAAAAGTATGTATTTATTTGCTAAATCTGGTTTTGTCTTTTTTATATTTAATTGTATTTCACGGTAATGTCTTCACTTGTATTCGGCGCATGTGGCAAATAAAGTTTGATTTCATTTAGTCGGGCTAATAGGAAACATTGTTTGCATTATGAGCTATACCTGCTACAGTAATACAGTACTACAGTAAAATTGTGAAAAACAAGTTTTCAAAATGCCTCCAGCTGTCCATCACTACTGTAAATAAAAACACAGCATCTTGTTTACATTCTTTATGGTAACCACAATGTCACAAATAATTTGTAGCCTCCTTTCCAATTGCTTTTAGAGTTTGGGATTTTCAAATGTGTGCTGTGAGAATATAGAATTATAAAAATAATAATAATCTCTTAGTAAATAAATATGCATTATGAAAGGAAAATGACGAACAAAAGATCCTCGCAAAAAAATGTATTTTAGAGACTATAATAGTGTACATGGCATCCAGGTCATTTTAGAGACTATAATAGTGTACATGGCATCCAGGTCATTTTAGAGACTATAATAGTGTACATGGCATCCAGGTCATTTTAGAGACTATAATAGTGTACATGGCATCCAGGTCATTTTAGAGACTATAATAGTGTACATGGCATCCAGGTCATTTTAGAGACTATAATACTGTACATGGCATCCAGGTCATTTTAGAGACTATAATACTGTACATGGCATCCAGGTCATTTTAGAGACTATAATAGTGTACATGGCATCCAGGTCATTTTAGAGACTATAATAGTGTACATGGCATCCAGGTCATTTTAGAGACTATAATACTGTACATGGCATCCAGGTCATTTTAGAGACTATAATAGTGTACATGGCATCCAGGTAATTTTAGAGACTATAATAGTGTACATGGCATCCAGGTCATTTTAGAGACTATAATAGTGTACATGGCATCCAGGTCATTTTAGAGACTATAATAGTGTACATGGCATCCAGGTCATTTTAGAGACTATAATACTGTACATGGCATCCAGGTCATTTTAGAGACTATAATAGTGTACATGGCATCCAGGTCATTTTAGAGACTATAATAGTGTACATGGCATCCAGGTCATTTTAGAGACTATAATAGTGTACATGGCATCCAGGTCATTTTAGAGACTATAATAGTGTACATGGCATCCAGGTCATTTTAGAGACTATAATAGTGTACATGGCATCCAGGTCATTTTAGAGACTATAATACTGTACATGGCATCCAGGTCATTTTAGAGACTATAATAGTGTACATGGCATCCAGGTCATTTTAGAGACTATAATACTGTACATGGCATCCAGGTCATTTTAGAGACTATAATAGTGTACATGGCATCCAGGTCATTTTAGAGACTATAATACTGTACATGGCATCCAGGTCATTTTAGAGACTATAATAGTGTACATGGCATCCAGGTCATTTTAGAGACTATAATAGTGTACATGGCATCCAGGTCATTTTAGAGACTATAATAGTGTACATGGCATCCAGGTCATTTTAGAGACTATAATAGTGTACATGGCATCCAGGTCATTTTAGAGACTATAATAGTGTACATGGCATCCAGGTCATTTTAGAGACTATAATACTGTACATGGCATCCATGTCATTTTAGAGACTATAATACTGTACATGGCATCCAGGTCATTTTAGAGACTATACTACTGTACATGGCATCCAGGTCATTTTCATTTCTCTTGTTGTAATAGATACTGTTGACGAGTAGAAACAAAGAGAAAAGTTAGATTTTTATATAGGCCACTCATTGTACGGTAGAGACACATTAGCGCCTTGGGACCCAAAAGAGTAATCAGTGCTCTTTCTCCCCCTTGCGCTGGTGTGAAGCAATGAAACAGTGACACAGGGTACCGTACTTAACCACAAATTACCTCTAAATCCCGCTGAATAATCTCAAAACTTTTAGTTGAGGAACCACTGTATACAGTAGATGCAGACCCTTGGGCTTGCTGTCCCACATCTATCAGAATGGCTCTAATCTTACATTTGTCTTCATCTACCTCTCCCGGTCATACTTTATGAACTCCTCTCCTGCAACACATCTATCAGAATGGCTCTAATCTTACATTTGTCTTCATCTACCTCTCCCGGTCATACTTTATGAACTCCTCTCCTGCAACACATCTATCAGAATGGCTCTAATCTTACATTTGTCTCCATCTACCTCTCCCGGTCATACTTTATGAACTCCTCTCCTGCCAAACGTCTATCACAAGTCACCCATGCATGGTACATGGCGGTTTTTATGTTCTCAAACACGGCCAAAGCCTTCTATTGTCACCTAGAGTCACATTTGTTTATTCCCAAGCTACATCACACAATATTTTACATACAGCAGGTTTTTTAAAGGACCATAGAGTTCAGTCTGCTTTGTGTTTTCTTTTTGCCATGGAAAACTCAGTGCCGTGGTATCGCAATACTGGTATCAAGACAACCCTCCATTATTTGACCGTCTCAAAATACACCACCCTGTGGTAGGGTGTCATAGGTTGCTCCATTTACACAGCATAAGAGAAATAGTCCACAGGTAATATAATTTAAATCATTCATGTAACCTAGTGAAGTAGAGATTTCCAAACAACATCACCTATGAAATGTTACACAGGGAGCAAACATTTATTGCTGAAAACATTTTGTTTGTACAAAACATTCAAAGTTCTTCTATAAGAAGAAAATATCGAAAATGGTGACAAAGAAAGTTTTAGGAAAGAGTTCTGGAAAAATGGGAGCAACTTTTGTTAGATAGTAAAAATCTAAAGACACATGCTAATTTATGTGAGGTAGTTTTAGTTTCACCGCTAATATAATGGGCACGGAAGCAGAAACATCTTCCCAAACAAGCTCAATTGGTCCTATTGCTTAATCATTGTTTTTCATCCTCAAATGAAGTTAGCTTGCTCTTTATTTTCCCAGGACACCTGTAATACAGCAACTAACTAGTGCTAAATCTCAGACTGTTCGCTTTAATTTTATTTAACAGTACCTAGGCCTATCATTCAGAGGAATTTATTTTCAATTGATAATTAGATTAAATTTCTCCAGATAACCTACAGAACTTCTGATAAATGCAATGTGGAAGCAAATACCGTAGCATCATTTCAGATACCATATTTTGTACCGCATACAGTAGACATAGAGGTCCTACTCTGAATCAAATGCACCAATGTTAGCTTTCACATGAAAAAAGACTGTCACTCTAAAATGATTGTCTTTTGTTTCGTTAGCAGCCAATACAAAAATACAATTTGCATACTAGTAATCAAGAATCCTGAAAAATAATGAAAAATGACCTGTTCCAGACACTTGCAATACCTTTGTTGGTCCAGGTTCTTTTCACCTTACAGCAGGACAATAACCGAAAAACACTGAACAGACACTGGAGTTGCTTACCAAGATGACATTGAATCTTCCTGAGTGGCCTAGTTACAGTTTTGACTTAAATCTACTTGAAAATCTATGGCAAGAAATGACAATTGTTGTCTAGCAATGACCAACTTGACAGAGCAACAACCAACTTGACAGAGCAACAACCAACTTGACAGAGCTTGAATATTTTTTTAAGAATAATGTGCAAATATTGTACAATCTAGGTGTGCAGAGCTCTTAAGAGATTTACCAAGAAAGACTCACAGCTGTAATCACTGTCAACCGTGATTCTAACGTGGATTGACTCAGGGGTGTGAATACTTATGTAAATGACATATTTCTGTATTTCATTTTCAATACATTTGCAAACATTTCTAAAAACATGTTTGATCATGGAACCTGATCAAGGGATACTAACATGTGTAGTATTCTATTATTCAGTATACTACAAAATGTCATCACTAATATAAGGAAGCAAAAGCAGAAACATCTTCCCAAACAAATTCAGTTGGTCCTGTAGTTAAATCATTATATTTTTTATCCTCAAAATGAAGATAGTTTGCTCTTTATTTCCCAGGGCACCCGTAATACATAGTCACTAAAGTAGCAACTAGTGCAAAATCTTAGACTGTCCACTTTAATTGTCTTTAACAATACCTAGAAAGCTATTGGTGAACAGATTGTGGCATATTCCTCGTTGTGGTGGTATAAGTACCAATTGTCACCTTTTTTACAAAACATTTTAGGATTTAACGTTCATTCTACAAGGATCATATCTTAAATTCAAAATCCATTAACGCGTGCTGATTAAAAAAATAACAATATATCAACAATGTCAGTCATAAATTATCTAAAAACAATATTTATTAGGCTATAAGAGTAGTAAGAAACCACAAACTATATTCAATATGTTGATTATCAGATGTTGGGTAACTACAAACTACAGTAATCTTTTTGTGCATTTGTACATTTATTTATACCTACTTCCCGAAAATATAGTTAAATATTTTATGATAAATATGTTGAGGTTTTAGTATATGTAATTGAGGTTTCCAGTTAAACATATCAATTGTTGTTTGGAAATATAACATCAGTCAAATCCTGTTTGAATTGAAATAGTATAAACTGTAAAACAGACCTAGCATCACAAACCTAGCAAGCGAAACAGTCTTATGACTTATCCCAGGCATCATTTAAAAATTAGGCATACTACCTTTTATTATTTTTCACATAACTCTTTATGTGGCTGACTGTACAAAAGTGTGAAGAGACTATCTAGCAGGTAGCCTACTGGCAAAAAGTCACTAGAAAGGCATGCTCTGGTTCAAACTAGGTTTAAGTGCCTTTAAGAATACTATTTCCAAAACTGAAAAGCATGACTCATTAAACTTAAAGTAACTATCCAGGGAAAACCTAACTTTTAAAAGTATATATTCTGTTAACTCAAACCAAAATCATTATGTTGACTCGTTTCATACTCAGATTTGTGGCCAAAGCATAAATTGGAGAAAAAAAACACTTAAACTCCACCTCAAACTTGTATCTCAAACAGACCATTTAAAAAAATACTTGCTATTTACCCATAGAGAATGATGTCACCCTGCCTCATTGGCTGAGCAGGGCAACTTGCATGAACAAGTTGCCCCATTGTCACACCTCATTGGCTGAGCAGGGCAACTTGCATGAACATTTTTAATGAACGATATACACCCACACCATTCTGTTGTTGGGGTACGCCCACACCATTCTGTTGTTGGGGTACGCACACACCATTCTGTTGTTGGGGTACACCCACACCATTCTGTTGTTGGGGTACACCCACACCATTCTGTTGTTGGGGTACGCACACACAATTCTGTTGTTGGGGTACGCACACACAATTCCAACCCAGAAAAGCTGTGTTTTAACATGCTTGATTACCCATTTTTGGAAGGAAAAGTATTTCACTCAAATTGTAATTCATTTTAGGATCATATTTCATAGAAATCTGGAAACACTGGACTTTAAAGTATGTTCAATAAGTCAAAAACGTGCGCTAATATCATAAGTACTATTCCATTTACATAGCTCAACAGCCTCACAAGTTATGTTTACCTAACTTGGGCTACACAGTACATTGGCACACCTTAACAAACCATACTCACCATCATTGAACATACCATCATTTTCTACAACTGTACAAGTATGTCAAAGATACACTGTCTCATTTACATGATTCCACTCCCAAAACCATGAATAAATAAACTATTAATACACGATAAACAGGAGAATCCCTGATTTTCAAGGTGACAGATATGAGAAGTCATCGGAGGATAAACAAGTAAGGTTTCAAAATGGCAACTCCTCTGGGGAATGGCAGGCTAATTGACAAGATAAATGGCACTACTCTCCAACATCCAGTCCTGAGGGCGAAAAAACACCCTACCACATAGTTAACAAAAGAAAGGCCCATATATGGTTTAAACCAAGTAAATATCATGGCTTTAGCCAGTGTGCTATTGATGTGAGAACATTGAGGTAACATGGACCCCACATTAGATGTGTGACCAACCCATTCATGCTTCAAAGTCTATTTACAGTGCCTTCAGAATGTATTCACACCCCTTGACTTTTTCCACATTTGGTTGTGTTACAGAATTAATTTAAAATGGATTAAATGTAGATTTTTTTCCCCACTGGCCTACACACAGTACCTGATAATGTCAAAGTTGAATCATGTTTATACATGTTTTACAAATGAATTAAAAATGAAAAGCAGAAATGTCTTGTGTCAATAAGTATTCAACCCTTTTGTAATGGCCTCATTAAGTTCAGAAGTAAACATTGGCTTAAAAGCCACATAATAAGTTGCATGGACTATGTGCAATAATAGTGTTGAACATGATTTTTTAATGACTACCTCATATCAGTGCCTCGCAAGGAACAGCACCTATTGGTAGATGGGTTCAAATAAAAAAAGCAGACATTAAATATCCCTTCGAGCATGATGAAATTATTAATTACACTTTGGATGGGGTATCAATAAACCCTGTCCCTACAAAGATTCAGGCGTCCTTCCGAATTCAGTTGCCGGAGAGGAAGGGATTTTACCATGAGGCCAATGGTGACAGTTACAGTTTAATGGCTGTGACAGGAGAAAACTGAGGATGGATCAACAACATTGGAGCTATTCCACAATACTAACCTAATTGAGAGAGTGAAACGAAGGAAGCCTGTACAGAATAAAAATATTCCAAAACATGCATACTGTTTGCAAAAAGGCACTAAAGTAATACTGCAAAAGAATGTGGTAAACTAATTCACTTTTTGTCCTGAATACAAAGTGTTATGTTTGGGGCAAATCCAATGCAACACATTACAAAGTATAATTCTCCATATGTTCAAGCATAGTGGTGGCTGCATCATGTTATGGGTATGCTTGTAATCGTTAAGGACTGGGGAATTTGTCAGGATAAAAAATTAACTAAATGGTGCTAAGCACAGGCAAAATTCTAAAAGAAAACCTGGTTCAGTGTTTTCCACCAGAGACTGGGAGATTAATTCACCTTTCAGTAGGACAAAAACCTAAAACACAAGCCCAAATCTACACTGGAGTTGCTTACCAAGAAGACAGTGAATCTTCCCGAGTCGCCGAGTTGCAGTTTTGACTTTAATCTTCTTGAAAATCTATGGCAAGACCTGATGTTGTCTAGCAATGATCAACAACCAATTTGACAGAGCTTGAATTTGGAAAAGAATAGCATGCAAAAGTTGCACAATCCAGATGTGGAAAGCTCTTAGAAACTTTCCCAGAAAGACTCACAGCTGCTACAAAGTATTGACTAAGGGGTGTGAATACTTATGTAAATGAGATATTTCTGTATTGTATTTTCAATAAATTTGCTAACATTTCTAAAAACATGTTTTAACTTTTTCATTATGGGGTATTGTGTAGATGGGTGAGAAGTAGAAGAAATTAAATGTTTTGAATTGAGGCTGTAACACAACAAAATGTGGAATAAGTAAAAGGGTATGAATACTTTCTGAAGGCACTGTACATGCACTCCATGTTTCTCCTGTTAAGTGGCTATAGCAGTCCACACACCACAATTTCTGAGGTTCTGATTCTGACTCGGCAGATCTGAGTAGCTAACTAGACTGCAAAGCTGGCGTCCCAGGATTCTGATCTTGGATCAGTTTGTATGTGACGGTTGGCTCAGGCCGCTGCCCCGTTGTAAATCTATAAGGGTAAATCCATTTGAAGTCAATCACTTTTTGATTTAAACAACACTTTCCATACATGTTTGCCCATGGAAGAAGTGATCAGAAAATGACTTTTTGGACCTGAATGCCAAAACATTCAGAAGATAAAGGTGCTCAAAGTTGACCCATGTCACCATACCATGAGACATCCCTGTCTTCATTACTGATTTTGATGTCATTTAGAAGATGACAAAGTGTTATCAAACTATTTCATGATTTACTTCATATTATATTTAACATTTTCACTTGTGAGTTCCAAATATCTCTATCGGTCACACCAGCGTGAGTTGTTTAATACACGTGATGTCAGATTTTTTAAATTTTACTTTTATTTAACTAGGCAAGTCAGTTAAGAACAAATTCTTATTTTCAATGACGGCCTAGGAACAGTGGGTTGACTGCCTTGTTCAGGGGCAGAACGACAGATTTTTACCTTGTCAGCTCGGAGATTAGATCTTGCAACCTTTCGGTTACTAGTCTAACCCTCTAGCCACTAGACTACCTGCCACCCCCAATGAATGTTCCTAAATGTGATCAGTTCAGTAAGAGGACAGTTAACCCTCGCAGCCTGCTAATT
Source organism: Oncorhynchus nerka (assembly GCF_034236695.1). Classification (NCBI taxonomy): domain Eukaryota; kingdom Metazoa; phylum Chordata; class Actinopteri; order Salmoniformes; family Salmonidae; genus Oncorhynchus; species Oncorhynchus nerka. The sequence goes on along the minus strand of NC_088414.1, from coordinate 1,146,104 downwards.
ATCTATCGGCTATGTTTCAACTAGTCAATGTCAAATTATTTTCTAACAAGTTTTATTTTCTCACAACAGTTTGAATTCAGATGTGTTCCACCTCCTCATTAATTCACATAGAAGTAGCCCATTTCACTGTTGTGGACAATTTATGTTTGAGACTTTACTGAACCGGACAAACTTCTCACTTCGAGGAGAGCCCAAGCACTTCCCCAGTGTTTCCGCAGATCAAGTATGCAGACATTTGTGCATCTGTAGTCAGAACAGGCCTCAATCTTTCCTCAGTTAGCGCTAGGACTAATGTAGCCTACATTTTCCGGTTTGGATGATTGTGTTATGCTGTTGTTACTTCTGTGAATGTCTGGACATTGCATCCAAAAATAAACTGCTCATATTCAGGACATAATGTTGTAAGGACTGTGTTTGTGCTAAATGTTTCTGTGAAAAAGCTGTGGCCAGATCAAACACTGACTGTTGTGTCAATCAAAACTGGACGTTCTAAATAAGCGTTCTAATCACACTGGTTTGAGCGTACGCTGCAGGGACCACACCCGTTTGTTGGTACGTGTCAAAGGATTAAAAAATTTAAACATTTTTTTAAACCTTTAACTTCAATTATCTAAAAATGTGTAAACTCTGATTTTTTAAATTCATATTTGCATATGTAGCTTAGGCCCTATTTCACATCATCTGAGGTTTTTGTGTTTTGCCCACCAACAGTTGAGACACAACCTGCTCTAGAATACAAGGTGGGTATCATTTCAATCATAGAAATATAATGGACCTATCCCTTCAGACCACTGCAATTTAGCTGGGTTTAAAAAAATAAAACATATTTAACCTTTATTTAACTAGGCAACTCACTACTGAATAACCTCCAGGTACACCACTGAAATGATAATTGAATAAAATGTTAACTTTAACTACTACCAGTCTACCACAAAGGTGACCGCCGGTCAACCCACCATTAAATGTAAACTTAAATCGTCATGTCTATTCTATTATCTATATTTCCAATTATCTATTTGATCTATGCTCCGTCAAGATTGTGGCTTTGAGTCCCACGAGGGACAAGTATTTTTATTTTTAAATGGAAAAAAAGAAATATAATGTGTGCACTCACACATAAGTTGCTCTGGATAAGAGCATCTGCTAAATGACAAATGTAAAAATGTAAATTCCTATGATTCCAATAGGTTTCCTATGAAGGATTGACAGTATAATTTAAAACAACAGATATTCCCATTCAAGTCAACATTCTCTGATGTCTGGACCTCCAACCATCTTTGTGGATCCACGTGAAATGTAAATGTTATTCCCATTTTACTACATTTATTAGCCAAACCATTATACCCACCCTGTATTCAAGAGCATGTTGTGTCTCAACCGATGGCAAAATATATCAAATAGTTTGACAACCCTGTTTGTAAGCTTTTCAAATGATATAAATGTAATCCGTTGATCTTTTCCAGTGATGAAGACATGGATGTTTTATGGAATGGTTAGGTATGAAGAATGGGTCAACTTTGAGCACCTTAATCTTTTGAATATGTTGGCATTCAGGTAAAAGAAAAAGCTGTTTCTGAGCACCTCTACAACGGGCAAATATGTATGGAAGGTTTTGTTCAAATCAAAAGGGGTGGATTAACCCTAAATCCACCTAAACTGATTGGAGGGTGGTCATCCAAGCTGGTGTGTTAATCTGATCCAGGATCAGCAAATCTGGGAAGCCTGCTCAGTGAAACTGATACGGGACTGTGGGAGATGACGAGGTGAACTGTAGTTGGAAATCTGATCTGGGGTCAGCAGATCTGGGCAGCCTGCTCAGTGAAACTGATAAGGGACTGTGGGAGATGACGAGGTGAACTGTAGTTGGAAATCTGATCTGGGGTCAGCAGATCTGGGCAGCCTGCTCGTTGACGGCAGTCCGGGCCTGGTGGGCCCTGGTGCAGGAGGACGTGTGTCTGTTGAAGCTGTCCCGCCACATGAAGCGCTTGGCACACAGGCTGCACTCGTAGGGCTTTACACCCGTGTGAATCTTCATGTGGCCCACCAGGTGGTGCTTCATCTTGAAGCTCTTACCGCACACGGCGCAGCCGTATGGCCGCAAGCCAAGGTGCATGCTCATGTGCCGGTCCCGTTGGCTCTTGTGGGTGAAGCTCTTGCCACACTGGCAGGGGTACAATTTGTAGACCACTGAGGCAAAGCCCGAGTGGGAAGTCTCTTCCTGGAGGCCACTGGGATTTCCTTCCAAACCACCGCCACTCTCCTCACCCCCGGTTGCACCTCCTAGCAGGTCGTTCTTCAGCCCAAGCGGGGTCCCTTCGACCTTGTCGGCAGAGAAGCCCTCCATGGATGTGCCATAAAAGTCCAGCGGGTCCTCTTCCAGGCGATCCTCCAGCTGAGCTGCCAGCTTCTCGTCGATGCTGTGGCCCAGGGAGCTCTTGCTGGCCGAGGCCTGGGAGAGGTTAAAGTTCATCTGCTCGGGGTCAGTAACCGCAGGATCCCCGCTAAACAGAGCCCCGCCGCCCCCGCAATCCTCACGCCTCTCTGACTTCACATGGACCCATTTCCTGTGGCCCATGATGCTGGGTGGGACGTAGGCTGGTCTGGAGTACTGGTAGTCCCCCTCACCAACCTCCTCGTCATCCCCGTCCTGGCTGGTGGCCTCGCTACCTGAGCCGTCGTGGTCGACCGGCGGAGAGCAGCTGCCGCCGGGCTGGGTGCTGTTGTTCTCCAGAGAGGATGGGGAGAAGCTGTTCTCCAGGAGCTGATCCATTTCCATCTTGGCAAAGCCCTCCACTGCTACTCCGCCGGCCTCCAGGCCCATGGAGCCATCCCCAGGGCTGTGGTAGCTGCTGTCTCCAGGGGAAGGCCTGTCCCCAAGCTCACCAGAAGACTTGTGCACTAATGTTCTTGCGCCGCTTCCTACCACCTCTAACAGCTCAGTGCACTTGTCCACCACGTGCCACATCTGGAGGAAGCTTGCTGCAGTGAGGAAGGCTACCACTTCGCCGGCCGGTAGGTGCAGGGTGCCTGTGTAGCAAGAGAGGAGGAGGCGTTCGAACACACATGGGTGCATGACGTCGGGTAAAACACAACGGGCGCTGTTTTTGAGGAGGACCTGGTCGCAGAAGTAGGGCGAACTGGCGGCCAGGACGGCCCGGTGAGCGCGGTACTGGTGGCCCTGGATGACCACGATGATGTCACAAAGCTGGCCCCTCTGCCGTTGCTGGTTGAGCTTCTGAAGCAGGGATCCGGAGAAGTTTGGGAAGTCCACGCGGAGCACGTTACCCTCGGACTCCATGGCAGCCAGGGTTCTAGATCTAGAACATGTAGAACATCAACAAGTCAATCATCATGTTGAAGTTAAATATGTGGGTTCTAGATCTAGAGCATAAAGGTATTACTGTACATAGGCCTAGTACTTTGCAATCCACTCATGTTTTAACTTTGCGAGCACAGTTTCTGTGATATTCCTTATATCACTGACAAAACAGAAAAATGCACTTTCACTCCCACTTAGCTAGATGTGATAAAAACAATACTTGTGATTAATTATTCATGTCAGTTTAAAAGAAGTTAGACAAATATTTCATAATTCTATTAATCATGAGATCACATGGAGTAGCTAGAACTTGCTAAAGATGGCCATAAAATGTACATAAGTGGGGTGTAGGGTTCATGTGAGCAAAGTAATACCTTACAAAACCTTTTTTTTAATTATAGTTACGAAAATGAATGACAGCTGTGATGGAAACAGGAAGGTTCCGTACAATTTTATAAATGCCTACAGATAACGTGTTCATTCCACATGGTGGGACCTTTCTGTGTCGGTAACATGTATTATGCTAGAAATGGCGGTGGAAACGCCTTCATGCGCAAATACTGATTTAAAAACCATCATATTGAAGCAAACTTGGGAGTCGGGCGATGATATAGTGTGTGGTCCTCGCACTACGACTCGGGAAACCATGCAGTTTATTAGGTACTGATGAAGTTAGTTATGAGGAACTTCACAGGGTGCTGAAAGTGCACGCTATGAGCTTCATGGTCTTTTCCAATAAATATCGAGGGACTCATTCTGGTGACATGATGATCCGATGCTTGACAAAAACAAATATCCATAATAATCTCATAATTTAGCGAACTGTTGGTTAGAAGGCATGTGTCAAGACCAGAGGACGCAGGCTATTTAGGCAACAGTTGTGACAAAACTATTGGTTGAGTTGAAAATGCGATGGAAACACATTTAGATTTGTATCATGTACATGAAAACGTAATAAAAATGTAATGCTGTGTGTCTACGTCATCACGCACTGTTTTTTCTCCGCAACAAGTCAGTTTTGGTGGAAACACTCCACTTGACGGAAATGCAAATATTTTCTTTATGCAGATTTTAGAATATTCGCATGAAATCTGTCGCCAACTAAATCTATCGCCAACTAGCTAATGATACTCAATGATAGAAGCTGTCACCAAGCAAATACAATTGAATACTCACAATGAAGAAAACGTAGGTAAGCCATATAGGTTTGAATTTCAACATCTGCACACTCTTATGTGTGCAAGTGTAAACATTTCCATTTCCCGTGTGATTCACAAGATGCTGAAAAAAACAATGTTGCAGAAGCTGGCTAGCTGAGCTATGGCGCTAACCCAAGTAGAATGCACGGAATACATCAAATTCTAACGATCATGATGAATTCCTAGGTTTTCAAGAATGACTGGCCATACGTAAATATCTAGGTGTCGTACATGCATGAAAAATAGAGTTGTCTCACCTTTGATTTCATTTTGATCTTTTGATTTAGAATACAACAGTCACCTCTCTTCCGAGTTCCACCGGATTTCTTTCAGGTTACGTCATCACGTAGCCAGGAATCGCATGGCGCGTTATGAGCAATGTAAACAAACTCACCGGCAGCCCGCCCCCACTGTCTGGTTTCCACAAGATAACACAGCAACAAAGTCACAGTCACAAATCAAATCGAATGTAATTTGTCACATGTGCCCAATACAACACCCAACACCTTACCGTGAAATGCTTATTTGCAAGCCCTTAACCAACAACGCAGTTCAAGAAATAGAGTTAAGAAAAAATGTACAGAATAAAATAAAGTAAAAAAATGAAATAAAAACGAACACAATAAAATACCGAGGCTATATTAAAGGGGTTCCGGTACCGAGTAAATGTGTTAGTCGAGGTAATTTGTACATGTAGGTAGGAGTAAAGTGACTATGCATAGATTATAAACAGATAGTAACAGCAATGTAAAATCAAATGTAAATAGTCCAGGTGGCCATTTTATTCATCGTTCAGCAGTCTTATGGCTTGGGGGTAGAAGCTGTTAAGGAGCCTTTTGGACCTAGACTTGGTGCTCCGGTAGCAGAGAGAACAGTCTATGACTTGGGGGACTGAAGTCTTTGACCATTTTTGGGGCCTTCCTCTGACACCGCCAAGTTAGTATATAGGTCCTGGATGGTAGGAAGCTTGGCCCCAGTGATATACTGGGCTGTATGCACTACAATCTGTAGTGCATACAAGCAATGCAGGTGCTTTTACACCTGCATTGCTTGCTGTTTGGGGTTTTAGGCTGGGTTTCTGTACAGCACTTTGAGATATCAGCTGATGTACGAAGGGCTATATAAATACATTTGATTTGATTTGATTTAGTGTCTTACAGCTGGATGCCGAGCAGTTCCCATACCAGGCGGTGATGCAACCGGTCAGGATGCTCTCGATGGTGCAGCTGTAGAGCTGTTTGAGGGTCTGGGGACCCATGCCAAATCTTTTCAGTCTCCTGAGGGGGGAGTCAACTTTTGCTACAAAAATGTGCTTTTAGGTCTTAATTTAAGGTTAGGCATAAGGTTAGCATTGCGGTTAAGGTTAAGTTTAGATTTAAAATCAGGTCTTAACTAGTGACGACCCAACTGTCTGAGTTGCCATATCAGTTACATTTAACATTTACATTTAAGTCATTTAGCAGACGCTCTTATCCAGAGCGACTTACAAATTGGAGTTAGTTAGAATGGCAGGTGAGGGTTCCGGAAGGTTTATCTGACATATTCTTACTCCTGTAGATTCCTAATGTTGACCTACAGCAATGTCTTTATTGTTCTTTGTAAAAGTTGAAATAATGAAAGATATGACTTTCAAATGACACGTTTCTGTTCATCTCATCCTATATCAACAAAATAAAAATGAAATACTCCCTTGTTTGTGCAATGTAGTGAGACGATGAGCTGATATTTGACAGACAAATAAGAGGGAAACAGTTACTTGGTAGGACTATTCTTCCAACCACATTCATACATCTTTGCAAGAAAATAAAATTGGGTTATTTATGAAATAAGGTGTGATCAACAGCAGGTGGCACTATTGACTGAACCAAGAGAGCTTTCAGATGACTGCATGTCCATTTGGGATCTTTCACACGGCAGGCCTAACCAGTGAACTTGAACTGTACAAATGTTTTCACCCGTTAAAAGTAAAGAATGACGAAATGTCATATTTCTCTGATGACAGTTATTATGCATTATAATATGGTTTGAACACTTGACACCTTACACCTTTGCTCCACCATTACAGTCAACTAATTTTATAAATAAGAGAAAAACATGTTTTTCCTTGCGCAATTAGCTCCAGACAATTAATGGAAATCCAAGATTCCTTGACAAGACACGTACGCACACACAAAACTGACACACACACACACACACACACACACACACACACACACAGTTGAAAGTCCATGTTGACCAGCAACAGCCCCAAAACATCACTGCTCTAGAGGAGATCTGCATGGAGGAATGGATCAAAATACCAGCAACAGTGTGTGAAAACCTTGTGAAGACTTACAGAAAACGTTTGACCTCTGTCATTGCCAACAAAGGGTATATAACAAAGTATTTAGATAAACTTTTGTTATTGACCAAATACTTATTTTCCACCATAATTTGCAAATAAATTCATAAAAAATCCTACAATGTGATTCTCTGGATTTTTTTTCCTCATTTTGTCTGTCATAGTTGAAGTGTACCTATGATGAAAATTACAGGCCTCTCTCATCTTTTTAAGTGGGAGAACTTGCACAATTGGTGGCTGACTAAATACTTTTTTGCCCCACTGTATATATTTTTAAACCTGCATATTTAGCTAAAAGAAATCCAGGTTAGCAGGCAATATTAACCAGGTGAAATTGTGTCACTTCTCTTGCGTTCATTGCACGCAGAGTCAGGGTATATGCAACAGTTTGGGCCGCCTAATTTGCCAGAATTTTACGTAATTATGACATAACATTGAAGGTTGTGCAATGTAACAGGAATATTTAGACTGATGGATGCCACCCGTTAGATGAAATACGGAACGGTTCCGTATTTCACTGAAAGAATAAACGTCTTGTTTTCGAGATGATAGTTTCCGGATTCGACCATATTAATGACCTAAGGCTCGCATTTCTGTGTGTTATCATGTTATAATTAAGTCTATGATTTGATAGAGCAGTCTGACTGAGCAATGGTAGGCACCAGCAAGCTCATAAGCATTCATTCAAAAAGCACTTTAGTAAGTTTTGCCAGCAGCTCTGCTGTTTATGACTTCAAACCTATCAACTCCCGAGAGTAGGCTGGTGTAACCGATGTGAAATGGCTAGCTAGTTAGAGGGGTGCGCGCTAATAGCGTTTCAAACGTCACTCGCTCTGAGACTTGGAGTAGTTGTTCCCCTTGCTCTTCCTGGTTCGAGCCCAGGTAGGAGTGAGGGGAGGGACGGAAGCTATACTGTTACACTGGCAATACTAAAGTGCCTATAAGAACATCCAATAGTCAAAGGTATTTGAAATTCAAATGGTATAGAGAGAAATAGTCCTATAATAACTATCACCTAAAACTTCTTACCTGGGAATATTGAAGACTCATGTTAAAAGGAACCACCAGCTTTCATATGTTCTCATGTTCTGAGCAAGGAACTTAAACATTAGTTTTCTTACATGGCACATATTGCACTTTTACTTTCTTCTCCAACACTTTGAAAAACAAAGCATTATTTAAACCAAATTGAACATGTTTCATTATTTATTTGAGGCTAAATTGATTTTATTGATGTATTGTATTAAGTTAAAATAAGTGTTCATTCAGTATTATAGTCATTGTCATTATTACAAAGACATTTTAAAAATCGTCCAATTAATCGGTATCTGCTTTTTTTTGGTCCTCCAATAATCGGTATCGGGGTTGAAAAATAATAATCGGTCAACCTCTATTATTGAGCCTCCAGAGGACCTTGAAGGGCCCCACAAAACGGGGGCTCAGCTTCCAGCAAGGTAGGCAGAGCGGGAGTTCCTGGTTACGAGGCAGATGTGATCACCAGGATGGAACACAGGTGCTGCTGTGGCGGTCCGCCTGCTCCTTCTGGCAGCGGACGGCACTTTGGAGCCTTAAATGGGCAGCGTTCCAAACCTCCTCGCACGCTGGAACCGCTAGTCCACTGCAGGTGTTTCGGTCTGGCTCCGGATCCATGGGGCCAGGGCCAGCTGATATTCCAGGACGCACTGGAAGTGAGTTAGCCTGGTGGAGGAGTGACAAAGTGAGTTCTGGGCAATCTCCACCCAGGGAAGGAACCACGCCCACTCCCCCTGCCGATCCTGGCAGTGACTCTTAAGAAACTTACACAGCTGGTCTTCTCCACCTACTCGTTGGACTGAGGCCGATACCTGGATGTGAGGCTGGCCGACTCCCCCAGCTTCTCCATGAAGGCTCTCCATACCCGCAACGTGAATTGGGGGCCACGTTCGGAGACAAAGACCTACTGGAATAGTGCCTCAGCGACCTGTAGAGCGGTAGGGAGACAAGAGATAGGGCTAAAATGTCAGGATTTGGAGAATATGTCCACAACAACCATAACAGTGGTGAGGCCATCAGATATGTATAATATAACAACCATAACAGTGGTCAGGCGGGGGAAGATCAGTAACGAAATCTATGGACAGATGGGACCAAGGCCACTGAGGCACGGGAACAGAGCAGGAGTTGAGCAGGAGTTTGCAAATAAATTCATTAAAAATCCTACAATGTGATTTTCTGGATTTTTTTCTTCTCATTTTGTCCGTCATAGTTGAAGTGTACCTATGATGAAAATTACAAAAGATTACACATCTTTTTAAGTGGGAGAACTTGCACAATTGGTGGCTGACTAAATACTTTTTTGCCCCACTGTACGTCTGTGTATTGATTTTAAGATAGGCATTGGTGTTTATGGTTAGGTACACGTTGGAGCAACGACAATCCTTTTTCGCGAATGCAATGCAGGACACGCTAGATAAACTAGTAATATCATCAACCATCTGTAGTTATATCTAGTGATTATGATTGATTAAGTTTAATGCTAGCTAGCAACTTACCTTGGCTTCTTACTGCATTCGCGTAACAGGCGTAGGACTAGTTAACCGTAAGGTTGCAAGATTGAATCCCTGAACTGACAAGGTAAAAATCTGTTGTTCTGCCCCTGAACAAGGCAGTTAACCCACCGTTCCTAGGCCGTCATTGAAAATAAGAATGTGTTCTTAACTGACTTGCCTAATTAAATAAAGATTAAATAAAGGTGTAAAAAAATAAAGAAAAAAACCCAGGCAAAATTGACGTCCAAAATTACCGATTTCCGATTGTTATGAAAACTTGAAATCGGACCTAATTAATCGGCAATTCCAATTAATCGGTTGACCTCTAGTCAATAAGGTAACATATCGATTACAACTCCCCATCTACTACCGTATCTCACCGTCTTTTCAGCCCGGGGGTTCCTGGTTCCTTGGCTGGTGCCGTCCCCCACGACACCCCTCCCCTGGACATCAATAGGACCCCCGCCTATGCCGTCAGTTCCTTCCTTGACTCCCAACGTCGTGGGGGTCGGTAGCTGGTAAATTCACTCTGGCTATCTACTCCGATTTCAGACCACTGGTAAGATAGTCTAGCTAGCTACATTTTCAGATATTACATGTTTTTAATTTTGACATAGTCTTTTCATTTCAAGTTAAAGTGTACTGTTAGCTAGCTAGCTGACGAAAGCTGGCTGTCTCGCTAGTTAACATTACGTTTATGATCTTATTATTCATATCTCAGAGCCATTTGCTTGGCTAGTTATAGCCTAATGTTAGCTAGCTAACATTGAACCTGGTTGGGTAGCTACCTGCAGATTCATGTAGGGTAGTAACGTCATGGGTTGGGATTATAGTTCATTGTTTAGCTAGCTAGCTAGATGTCTTAACAAAAGACTCCAATATGCAAGTAACCATTTCGGGTGCATTCGTAAATTCAGTCTGGCCATCTGCTCTCGTCTGAGTGTGCTAGAGAGCAGAATAACTGATGAATTTACGAACGCTCAACACACATTTGAATATGGCTGGTGTCAGTAAAAGTAGGCAAACAGAGGATGTTTTTTGCAAAGTTCTTGAAATTTTCTGGATTGACTGACCTTCATGCCTTAAAGTAATGATGGACTGTCGTTTCTCTTTGCTTATTTAAGCTGTTCTTGCCTATAATATGGACTTTTACCAAATAGGGCTATCTTTTGTATACCACCCCTACCTTGTCACAACACAACTGATTGGCTCAAACGCATTAAGAAGGACAGAAATTCCTCAAATTATCTTAACAATGCACACCTGTTAATTGAAATCTATTCCAGGTGACTACCTCATGAAGCTGGTTGAGAGAATGCCAAGCGTGTGCAAAGCTGTCATCAAGGTGGCTACTTTGAAGAATCTCAAATATAAAATATTTTTTTATATTTTACCTTTATTTAACCAGGTAGGCCAGTTGAGAACAAGTTCTCATTTACAACTGCGACCTGGCCAAGACAAAGCAAAGCAGTGTGACACAAACAACACAGAGTTACACATGGAATAAGCAAACATACAGTCAATAACTGTTACGCTCGTCGTTGGAAGGAGTAGACCAAGGTGCAGCGTCTTTTATTGATGACACCGATAAAACAACAAATACAAAATGAAACACACAGTTCTGTAGGGCTGGAAAGCAACCGTACAAAAACAAGATCCCACAAACTAAGGTGAAAAAAAGGCTGCCTGAGTATGATAGATACTCAGGATCAACGATAGATAGCTGCCTCTGATTGGGAACCATACCAGGCCAAACAAAGAAATAGATAACCTAGATTGCACACCCTAGTCACACCCCGACCTAACCAAAATAGAGAATTAAAAGGATCTCTAAGGTCAGGCGTGACAATAACAAAATAGAAAAGTCTATATACAGTGTGTGCAAATTAAATAAGATTAGGGAGGTAAGGCAATAAATAGGCCATAATGGAGAAATAATTACAATTTAGCAGTTAAACACTGGAGTGATAGATGTGCAGAAGGTGAATGTGCAAGTAGAGATACTGGGGTGCAAAGGAGCAACAAAAAAAAGAACAATATGGGGATGAGGTAGTTGGGTGGGCTATTTACAGATGGGCAATGTACAGGTTCAATGATCTGTAAACTGCTCTGACAGCTGATGCTTAAAGTTAGTGAGGGAGATATGAGTCTCCAGCTTCAGTGATTTTTACAATTAGTTTCAGTCATTGGCAGCAGAGAACTGGAAGGACTGGAAGAACTGGAAGGCGGTCAAAGGAGGAATTGGCTTTGGGGGTGACCAGTGAAATTTACCTGCTGGAGCGCGTGCTACGGGTGGGTGCTGCTATGGTGAGTAGTGAGATGAGATAAGGCGGAGCTTTAACTAGCAAAGACTTGTAGATGACCTGGAGCCAGTGGGTTTTGCGACGAATATGAAGCGAGGGCCAGCCAACGAGAGCGTACAGGTCGCAGTGGTGGGTAGTATATGGGGCTTTGGTGACAAAACGGATGGCACTATGATAGACTACATCCAGTTTGCTGAGTAGAGTGTTGGTGGCTATTTTTTAAATGACATCGCTGAAGTCGAGGTTATGTTTGGCAACATGAGTGAAGGATGCTTTGTTGTGAAATAGGAAGCCGATTCTAGATTTAATTTTGGATTGGAGATGCTTGATGTGAGTCTGGCGGGCTGTATCACCGCCTGGTACAGCAACTGCTCCGCCCACAACCATAAGGCTCTCCAGAGGGTAGTGAGGTCTGCACAACGCATCACCGGGGGCAAACTACCTGCCCTCCAGGACACCTACACCACCCGATGTCACAGGAAGGCCATAAAGATCATCAAGGACAACAACCACCCGAGCCACTGCCTGTTCACCCCGCTATCATCCAGAAGGCGAGCTCAGTACAGGTGCATCAAAGCAGGGACCGAGAGACTGAAAAACAGCTTCTACCTCAAGGCTATCAGACTGTTAAACAGCCACCACTAACATTGAGTGGCTGCTGCCAACACACTGATACTGACTCAACTCCAGCCACTTTAATAATGGGAATTGATGGGAAATTATGTAAAATATATCACTAGCCACTTTAAACAATGCTACCTAATATAATGTTACATACCCTACATTATTCATCTCATATGCATACGTATATACTGTACTCTATATCATCGACTGCATCCTTATGTAATACATGTATCATTAGCCACTTTAACTATGCCACTTTGTTTACATACTCATCTCATATGTATATACTGTACTCGATACCATCTACTGTATCTTGCCTATGCTGCTCTGTACCATCACTCATTCATATATCTTTATGTACATATTCTTTATCCCCTTACACTTGTGTGTATAAGACAGTAGTTTTGGAATTGTTAGTTAGATTACTTGTTGGTTATTACTGCATTGTCGGAACTAGAAGCACAAGCATTTCGCTACACTCGCATTAACCATGTGTATGTGACAAATAACATTTGATTTGATGTTCCGTGGACTGTCTGTGCAAAGTGTGGTAACTTTTTTTTCAAATGTTTGACTGCTTTGCTACATCCATGAAATGGTCGGCGCACTTTTCAGCATAGTACCTCTCTTCTGTCTTCAATACGGCCAGAGCGTGTGAATTCCTCAATGTGGTGCGCAGTAACCCCAAGCTAGTTGTGGTTACTCACCAAAGTCCAGTGCTCTCCCATGAGAGCAACAGCTTTTGCATGTTTCAACTCCTCCGCTTTCGTAGTCCTCTCGCTTTCGTACAGCTCGTGTGTTCTTGTAACGACGGTGTCTCTCGAGGGTAACTCATAAGTTGAGTCGTTTGATGCATTTACATTTTACATTTAAGTCATTTAGCAGACGCTCTTATCCAGAGCGACTTACAAATTGGTGCTTTCACCTTATGACATCCAGTGGAACAACCACTTTACAATAGTGCATCTAGGTCTTTTAAGGGGGGGGGGGAGAAGGATTACTTTATCCTATCCTAGGTATTCCTTAAATGCGATCTGAATGATGTCCCTCAAGCCTTTGTCCTCCACAATGTGGACTGGCCTGCAAACTGTAGCTATCCACTTGTCTATAGCTTGTGCTAGCTTGCTGTTCGTCGATGTGTCCATAGGCCTCCGGCGCGCACACACTTCTAGCTAAGCCTGCCATAGACGTCCTCCATTGCTACCAGTAACATTACTTGTATTGCCGGCGTCAACGGTGTGTATCGCTTCTAAATGACATTGAAGACTTTTTATTTTTATTTATTTTTATTTCACCTTTATTTAACCAGGTAGGTTAGTTGAGAACAAGTTCTCATTTACAACTGTGACCTGGCCAAGATAAAGCATAGCAGTGTGAACAGACAACACAGAGTTACACATGGAGTAAACAATTAACAAGTCAATAACACAGTAGAAAAAAAGAGAGTCTATATACATTGTGTGCAAAAGGCATGAGGAGGTAGGCGAATAATTACAATTTTGCAGATTAACACTGGAGTGATAAATGATCAGATGGTCATGTACAGGTAGAGATATTGGTGTGCAAAAGAGCAGAAAAGTAAATAAATATAAACAGTATGGGGATGAGGTAGGTAAAGTTGGGTGGGCTATTTACGGATAGACTATGTACAGCTGCAGCGATCGGTTAGCTGCTCAGATAGCAGATGTTTGAAGTTGGTGAGGGAGATAAAAGTCTCCAACCGACTTGATGTACTTCGGTGATAAACAAATTCAGCCTTGTAGTAGATGCAAATTACTTTGGTTTTATCCAGAGAGCCATCTGGGAGGGATCTGAAATTGAATTTGCCATTTAAAAGCCCCTCACTAGCATTCTCCATCATTCAGTCATACAAGTGGCTAGCCAGTGGTTGTCAAGCTGCCGGGACTTGAATTTGAGGGGGTCAAACTAAGAACATATGTTAATTTTGTGACTACATCTTTACCTGACCCTCTCCTTCTCTCTCTTGGGGCCTGCAGAATGTTTTATGTGCCGTTGATAGTGCGAGAGGTTTACAGTTGATCTTTTAATCATTGCTTCTTTTGCTGTTTTATATATGTGAGGGCTGAAATGTGATGGTTGTTAATGTGTTTGCATAAAGGGGATTTTCTATTCTAATTCTCTCTCCAGGTACTCCAGAACATAGTGCACTGTGCAGACCTCAGTAATCCCACCAAGCCCCTGCAGCTGTACCGCCAGTGGACCGACCGCATTATGGAAGTTCTTCAGCCAGGGGGACAGGGAGAGGGAGAGAGGCATGGAGATCAGCCCCATGTGTGACAAACACAACGCGTCTGTCCAGAAGAACCAGGTAAGTACAGTACACACATATAGTATATACACATGTGCACAAGAGCGCCCACACACACACACAAAGAAAGTCAATATCTGACCTGACAATTTATTTCAGTACAAACTCAAGCTGATACACATTTTCTCTCCAGGTGGGGCTCATCGACTACATCGTCCACCCACTGTGGGAGACCTGGGCTGACCTGGTGCACCCTGACGCCCAGGACATCCTGGAGACTCTGGAGGACAACAGGGAGGGGTACCAGAGCACCGTCGCCCAGAGCCCCTTGCCCGCCCCCAACAAATCTGACCACAGCAGCGGCTGCCTCCCTGGGGCCAAATTCCTGTTCGAGCTCACACTGGAGGAGGACAGAGACGGGCACGGAGAAAGACAGCGGGAGTCAACCGGAGGAGGGGTGAAGAGGAGGAGAATAGTTGTGACTCGAAAAACGCTCTGCATGCAGGACTCGGACGAAGAGGAGGAAGAGGGTGAAGGCCGTGTACCGAGTATGGTGGAGTTGGTGGAGGGGAAAGGTAAAAAGAAGGGCGAGGAGGAGCAGAGAGGAGTTGATACATAGCAGCAGGAAAAACGGTTGCCAACCTGGGAAAGAGAGACTGTCACATTACAACAACATCAAGGGATGAGGTGAATACTAGTAATTGCCATGATGTCAGTAACACTGAGTCATCATGAGTTCCAAAGCGCACGTTGCCCTGCTCAAGCCCTCCTCCCTACACTCCGACAAGATGCGATATGGGGCCACAGACCCCCCCTCCTCCCCTCCCCTCAAGACTCCCTTCCTTGGAGCTCCACACTTTTGCACTCAAGAAAATTTGTCAACTTTATTGCCTCCATTTTTGTTTAGCTTCTTGTTTGTTCAGACTGTCGGGAGTGAGGTGTATATCTGTCGATGCCCGGTGGATTTGAGTTCAAAGGCCAAACTCCACCTCCCACCTCTCCTCTAGCTCCTCCCACTTCTAGTCAGTGCAGGAAGTGTTATTTGATTTCCTGACTGAGCACATGGGCAACAAATAGGATGCTTGGAACAGTCCCAACTGTAGCATCATTGGAGGACAGACAAAGATGGGGAAAGATGGACTGCAAGGTGACCCCAGTCCACTAACACAATCTGAAAAACCTATATTAAAACCTATATAAAAACCTATATAAAAACCTATATTAAAACCTATATTAAAACCTATATTAAAACCTATATAAAAACCTATATTAAAACCTATATTAAAACCTATATTAAAACCTATATTAAAACCTATATAAAAACCTATATTAAAACCTATATTAAAACCTATATAAAAACCTATATAAAAACCTATATTAAACCTATATAAAAACCTATATTAAAACCTATATAAAAACCTATATTAAAACCTATATTAAAACCTATATTAAAACCTATATTAAAACCTATATAAAAACCTATATTAAAACCTATATTAAAACCTATATAAAAACCTATATTAAAACCTATATAAAAACCTATATTAAAACCTATATAAAAACCTATATTAAAACCTATATTAAAACCTATATTAAAACCTATATTAAAACCTATATTAAAACCTATATTAAAACCTATATTAAAACCTATATTAAAACCTATATTAAAACCTATATAAAAACCTATATTAAAACCTATATTAAAAACCTATATTAAAACCTATATTAAAACCTATATTAAAACCTATATAAAAACCTATATAAAAACCTATATTAAAACCTATATTAAAACCTATATTAAAACCTATATTAAAACCTATATAAAAACCTATATTAAAACCTATATAAAAACCTATATAAAAACCTATATTAAAACCTATATTAAAACCTATATTAAAACCTATATTAAAACCTATATTAAAACCTATATTAAAACCTATATTAAAACCTATATTAAAACCTATATAAAACCTATATAAAAACCTATATTAAAACCTATATTAAAACCTATATAAAAACCTATATAAAACCTATATTAAAACCTATATTAAAACCTATAAAACCCTATATTAAAACCTATATTAAAACCTATATAAAAACCTATAAAACCTATAAAAAACCTATATTAAAACCTATATTAAAACCTATATTAAAACCTATATAAAAACCTATATAAAAACCTATATTAAAACCTATATAAAAAACCTATATTAAAACCTATATTAAAACCTATATAAAAACCTATATTAAAACCTATATTAAAACCTATATAAAAACCTATATTAAAACCTATATTAAAACCTATATTAAAACCTATATTAAAACCTATATTAAAACCTATATTAAAATATTAAAACCTATATAAAAACCTATATTAAAACCTATATTAAAACCTATATTAAAACCTATATAAAAAACCTATATTAAAACCTATATTAAAACCTATATTAAAACCTATATAAAAACCTATATTAAAACCTATATAAAAACCTATATTAAAACCTATATAAAAACCTATATTAAAACCTATATAAAAAACCTATATTAAAACCTATATTAAAACCTATATTAAAACCTATATTAAAACCTATATAAAAAACCTATATTAAAACCTATATAAAAACCTATATTAAAACCTATATTAAAACCTATATAAAAACCTATATTAAAACCTATATTAAAACCTATATAAAAAACCTATATTAAAACCTATATTAAAACCTATATTAAAACCTATATTAAAACCTATATAAAAACCTATAGTAAAACCTATATAAAAACCTATATTAAAACCCTATATTATAAGGAGAGACAAAGACATATGTTGTGAGATGATTTTAAAGTTACCTTTTTTTCTGAAGTTCGACTTCCTTGAAAACGTACTGGTAGAAAATGTAGCCAAAACGCTGTTTTTGACCTCAGTTTTGTACGTAAAACAGATATTTTTCTAGATTGTACTTTTGCTAACAGAGAGACCGAAAGAGAAAAAGCAGAGGAAGATGTTCAATTGAGAATCTTCGTCATTTATTGCAACCATTTTGAGAAGAGGTGTGTAGCATCATAATGGGTGTGGTCTTTCCTGCAATGTGTGCTTGTCCTGAGTAGATATGACTAAGGTCTTTACACTCACTCTGCTTTTTTGTTGTCTTTTATAACTTCTCACCCAGGTATTTCAGATAGTGGTATCTTATATGAACGTGTGGTATTCTGCTTGAGAGCTTTGGGGTTATTCGTGTAACTTTACTGCAGGTTTAAATTTACCACCTGTTTTTATTTTTCAAAACAGAAAGAAGCTGGTAACTACTGACCTTAAGAATATTATACTAATAATAATTATGAATAATGTGCGTATGCCATTTTTCCATTTGAATATGATATGTCTTGTAAACATCCTGAGTATGATGCATGTAGTGATCAGTTCTATCCAATCAAACTTACTATACAAATAGACTATCTATACATTGTTAAATATGTTTTGAAATAGGTGGTACATGTTTCTCAGCTGTTAAAGGTAGAGTCAGCAATATGACATATTTTATATATCTGTTATTTTACCAGGTAAGTTTACTGAGAACACATTCTCATTAGCAGCAACGACCTGGGGAATAGTTACAGGGGATGAATGAGCCAATTGTAAACTGGGGATTATTAGGTGACCGTGGTGGTTTGAGGGCCAGATTGGGAATTTAGCCAGGACACCAGGGTTAACACCAGGGTTAACACCCCTACTCTTACGATAAGTGCCATGGGATCTTTAATGACCTCAGAGAGTCAGGACACCTGTTTAACGTCCCATCCGAAAGATGGCACCCTACACAGGGCAGTGTCCTGGGGCAGTGGGAGATTTTTTTTTTTAGACCAGAGGAAAGAGTGCCTCCTACTGGCCCTCCAACACCATTTCCAGCAGCATCTGGTCTCCCATCCAGGGACTCACCAGGACCAACCCTGCTTAGCTTCAGAAGCAAGCCAGCAGTGGTATGCAGGGTGGTATGCTGCTGGCAATATGCAGAAAGTAAACAGCAAAGTGGGTTAATTTCCGTAACAACTAAGAGTGTTGAAGCGCTGTTTTGGTCCCGTGGCAACCACGTTGTGAATGCGTGAAGCGAACTCGTGCAGATGCGCCGATAATATGTGTGACTGTGCGAGAGCGACGTCATGACGTCATGCATCTTGCTCATCGCAATATCTGTGGCAATGTCATTTCGCCGACTCTATCTTTAAGGTTTATGAATAACCCCCATTGACCTTCAGTAAGCCTCCATAAACATTTCTAGTTCTCAACAGCATTGGGGAGTAGTGAACTGCATTTAGTTCAACTAGTCATTTAACTGCAATTTGCAGTATAACTAAATTCAAATCTAGGTAGTATTTTCAGCAGTTAATTACTTTTTTGCCATGTAGCGGTGTAGCAAACTACTGGAATTACACACTATTTGTTTAGCTAAAATAAAATATATTTTACTTAACTAAAATTACTTTGAAAATGTAGTTCACTACATCCAAACGATGATTGATCATATGTAAATCTAAATTGCAAGGTCAGTTCACTTTGGGGTCATGTGTTAACAGAATGTGTAATTTTGCCTATTAAACACAAAAACAATGTATAAAGTGAGAATTGTGCAGATCTGATGACGAAAAAGAAAGGAAATTGTAGTTTACATAATTTGTAAATGTTTTAAGTCAAATCAAATTTTATTTGTCACATACACATGGTTAGCAGATGTTAATGCGAGTGTAGCGAAATTTGTGCTTCTAGTTCCGACAATGCAGTAATAACCAATGAGTAATCTACTGCAAAACCTAGTTGAATTACATATAGTTCACTATTCTCTACAACCGGTTAACATATGACCCCAAAGTGATCTATCCTTGCAATTTGTTGTCTATGAAATTTCATATTTACATAAGTTTTCACCAAGTAGTTTGGATGAACTGAATTACTTTTTCAAAGTAACTATTTTTCTAAAAGGGTAGCTTTAGTGCAGCTTAATTATTCCATTGTGAAGTAACTGTTAGCTTGGTAAACTATATTTTCAGTGTAGCGTCACCAAGACTGATTATCAATTATATCTGTTACACTTTAGAGTACAGTCACATGATTATATTATTTATATTTCGTCATTTCAAAACTTAAGTACAAAGGGATTTGAGCTAAGGATTTCTTTAGTGTAAAATGTAAATAATAAGGGTGTAATAATATTTATGTATATATTTACACACAATAATTTTGCACGCCCAATTTTTCAGTTTTTGATTTGTTAAAAAAGTTTGAAATATCCAATAAATGTCGTTCCACTTCATGATTGTGTCTCACTTGTTGTTGATTCTTCACAAAAAAATACAGTTTTATATCTTTATGTTTGAAGCCTGAAATGTGGCAAAAGGTCGCAAAGTTCAAGGGGGCCGAATACTTTCGCAAGGCACTGTACATACATACATACATACATACATACATACATACATACATACATACAGTGCCTTCGGAAAGTATTCAGACCCCTTGACTTTTTCCACATTTTTAGGTTACAGCCTTATTTTAAAATGGATTCAATTGTTTTTTTTCCCCCTTAATCAACCTAAACACAATAATGACAAGGTAAAAACAGGTGTTTAGACATTTTTGCTCATTTTTTAACAATTTTAAAAAGGATAAATTACATTTACATAAGTATTCAGACCCTTTACTAAGTACATTGTTGAAGCAACTTTGGCAGCGATTTACAGTCTAGAGTCTTCGTGGGTGTGACGCTTGGCACAACTGTATTTGGGAGTTTCTCAATAATATTAAGGGATTAGAAATCTGTGGCTTAAAAACTAAGGTGCCATTGTACGCTGATGATTCATGTTTTATTTTAAAACCACAAATATAATCTCTCCACGGCCTCATAGAGGATCGATACACTTTTGCTAACTTCTCTGGATTAAAACCAAATTAACTATTAAGTAACTATATTACGTATTGGATCACAAAAAAATGCACATTTTACATTACCGTGTAGTTTAGCAATTAAATGGTCTGACGGAGATGTGGACATACTCTGTATACAAATTCCAAAAGAAAGAAATTATCTCACTCCAATACATTTTTATTGCTACCATGGACGGAAACTACCTGTCTATTTGTGGAAAAATCTTTAGTCATATCACAGTTGACCTATTTGCTTATGATTTTTATGACATGCTTTTTAAATTATATGAACAAAAAAGACCTCTCACTAAAGGCATCAGTCATACAAAAGTTATACTTAAATCCGATATGGTTCTCGAGTAAATTAGTAAGAATGTCTCACCCCATGTTCAAGAATGGCCTTTTCCCTTTATTCAGATTACACCTGCTCACTTTCATTTTTTTGAAAAGGAAATCATCTCCAAAATATTGTTATTTTTTAAACAAGGCTTAGAAAGTTGGTTGCAATTTCAGTTTAATCCACCTATAAAGACAAAACAAATAATATAACAAATATTGTGGTTGAACTCAAATATACTCACTGATAAAAAAACAACAACGTATTTTTCAAAGAAAAAAAAAAGAAAAGGTATCATTTTAGTGAATGATATCATAAATAGGGCTGGTGGAGTTGTCACCACAGAAGTGTTTTAGGGAGAGTTTGACAGTGATACAGGCAATGAGGCAGTGATCGCTGAGATCCTGATTGAAGACAGCGGAGGTGTATTTGAAGGGCCAGTTGGTCAGGATAATGTCTATGAGGGTGCCCATGTTTACAGATGTAGGGTTGTACCTGGTTGGTTCCTTAATTATTTGTGTGAGACTGAGGGCATCTAGCTTAGATTGTAGGACTGCCGGGGTGTTAAGCATATCCCAGTTTAGGTCACCTAACAGAACGAACTCTGAAGATAGATGGGGGGCGATCAATTCATAAATGGTGTCCAGGGCACAGCTGGGAGCTGAGGGGGGTCGGTAGCAGGCGGCAACAGTGCGAGACTTATTTCTGGAGAGAGTAATTTTTTAAATTAGAAGTTCGAACTGTTTGGGTATGGACCTGGAAAGTATGACATTACTTTGCAAGCTCTCTCTGCAGTAGACTGCAACTCCTCCCCCTTTGGCAGTTCTATCTTGACGGAAAATGTTATAGTTGGGTATGGAAATCTCAGAATTTTTGGTGGCCTTCCTAAACCAGGATTCAGACACGGCAAGGACATCAGGGTTGGCAGAGTGTGCTAAAGCAGTGAGTAAAACAAACTTCTGGAGGAGGCTTCTGATGTTGACATGCAAGAAACCAGGGCTTTTTTGATCACAGAAGTCAACAAGGGTGCCTGGGGACACGCAGAGCCTGGGTTTACCTCCTCATCACCCGCAGAACAGAGGAGGAGTAGGATGAGGGTGCGGCTAAAGGCTATCAAAACTGGTCGCCTAGAGCGTTGAGGGACAAAGAATAAAAGGAGCAGATTTCTGGGCGTGGTAGAATATATTCAGGGCATAATGCGCAGACAGGGGTATGGTGGGGTGCGTGTACAGCGGAGGTAAGCCCAGGCACTGGGTGATGATAAGAGAGGTTGTATCTCTGGACATGCTGGTTGTATAATGGGTGAGGTCATCGCATGTGTTGGAGGTGGGACAAAGGAGGTATCAGGGGTATGAAGAGTGGAACTAGGGGCTCCATTGTAAACTAAAACAATGATAACTAACCTGAACAACAGTATACAAGGCATATTGACATTTGAGAGAGACATACAGCTAGGCATAATGTAATCTCAGGTGTTGATTGGGAGAGTTAGCTAAAACAACATGTGAGACAACAACAGCAGGTAAAATGGTGATGACTAGGCAGAGAGGGTCGGATTAACTACACACAGAGCCTGAGTTCGCGGCTGGGGCCGACATATAAAAAAATAAAAAACAGAACGGAGTACCGTGATTAATGGACAGTCCAGCAGGCATCAGCTATGTAGCCAAGTGATCATAGTGTCCATGGGGCAGCAGTAGATGGAACAGGGAAGCCGCCACTACGCTAGCACGCAGGCGACACAGCGTTTAAAGTTAGTAGCCCGGGGCTAGTAGGAGCGTCTGCTCCGACGGAGGCCGGTTGAAGGCACAGCGGATGGAGTATTCGTCGGCAGACCAGTCGTGGTTGTGCGGCGGGGCGCCGTGTCGACAGAGAATCCAAGCCAGATGGCGAAAGAGGTATTGTAGAATTTAGTTTGCTAGCCGGGAGATGCGCCTGGCTCACGGCTAACTGGTGCTAGCTTCGTGGCAGTGGCGTTAGCCACTATAGCCAATCGGTAGCAGCGGTGATCCAGTGCCAAGGTCCAGAGTTTACAGCAAGGATCCGGTGGTGTATTGGGCTCTAGCCGTGTATGAGTGGGGTTCGGGTGAACAGCTGAGTAGGCTGGGAGGTGGGCCTCAGGGATAGCTTCGGTACTGGGTGCCACGGTGAGCGCAAGATAGCTGTGAAGATCAGAAGTAGTGGTCCAGGGATTATGGCAGGAATTTGGCGTTGTTGTGGAGAGACAGTCCGATACTGGTAGACTGGCGAGTATTATCCAGGCTAAAAACAGGGCTTGTATCTGTGCAGAAGGTAAAATAGCATGACTAAATAGCTTGTAGCTTATTAGCTGGTTAGCTTCTGGAGGTTCTTGAATGTGTTCTAAAATTAAAAATAAAAGCGATTCCGTATCACATTGGGTGAGGCAGGTTACCGGAAGATATAATCAAATAAAAATCGAAAAGAGATTGAAAATAAAATTGAAATATATATACAAAAAATAAGAAAAATACAAAAGTACACGAGAGGACGAACAAACACGTCTTCACTGCTACGCCATCTTGGGAAGTTATATGTGCAACACCTCCTTGATGGTGCCTCTCCTCTGCTGCCCTAAGGCATATGTTATGCAGCATCACTGCACACTGCTTTGCCCGGAGCAGACTGTCCCCCAAGCTGTTGGACACCTGGGACCAGACTGTATATGCTTGCTGGAGAATATCCACATACGTCTTGAGGTGACTTGTTCCTTCCATTGTCGGCATTGATCTGCTGTTTTATTCTCTCCGATGTTTGTCCATCTGCAAAATCAAATCAAATCAAACCAGGCCACAATAGAAAGAGCGCTCCAGGACCAGCCTATAGATTGTGTCCAGCAGACAGTGAGTCTTCTTAGTCTGCAGACTTTCCAAAATTACTGCGCAGTGTTGAAGAGACCAGCTTCTCCAGTTTCTCTTCTCCATGGCCTTCAACCTTTTCTCAAGGCTGAAACGTGAAAATGTATGTTAAAAGGTTTAAAACCTGTATTGACTTGCCCCAATACAGTGGGACAAATATGATGGAGACAACATCCTGAAAAAGCGGTTTACTTCTCAAGCTGAGTAGTCAACTGTGCGTTCCTATCATCTGTGATTGACGGGGACATCATGTCAGACCTGGAAAATATTAAACAAATATATAAGCACAAATTTTAACAGTATGAAAGCATCTCATCATAAAACTAACCAGTTAGGAAGGCAACATCCTTTTGAGTGTAGATTGTAGTGTAGAATGGATTATGCATCGTGAAGTATTGCACACAGGTCAGAAGACTTCATGTAGAATAGATTAAAGTAGGGGAGGAGGGGAACTCATGGTTCTGGGATATGAAGTTGAAAGGGTCAGGTGACCGCAGGTGGTGGTGATAAGAGTATAAAATAACAGGAAGTAGATATGCAGATCCAACATAATCAAGGGCCTAATTAAATCTATTGCAGAACAAAATAAGCCACACTGACAGAGCTATACATGTGCAATGCTCACAAGGTAGAGAAAAATATCTTATGAACAATGTTAGGAATTTTACTAAAATATCAAATTGTTAGTGAAACCATAGCAAGAGTTTCATCATCAAATCAGTCAAATGTATTTTATAAAGCCCTTTTAACATCAGCAGTTGTATGAAAGCATCACAAAGTGCTTTACGGATAACCTGCCTAAAACCCCAAAGAGCAAGCGATGCAGAGACAGAAGCACACTACAAACAGTTCATGGTGTGCATGCTGGTCAGACGGATGGATTATCAGAACAGGATAGAGCACACAAAAACACTTTCAAACATTCATTAGATGACCAGCAGGGTCAGGTAAATGACCATAATGGATATAGAGGGTGAAACGTATATAGATGACCAGCAGGGTCAGGTAAATGACCATAATGGATATAGAGGGTGAAACGTATATAGATGACCAGCAGGGTCAGGTAAATGACCATAATGGATATAGAGGGTGAAACGTATATAGATGACCAGCAGGGTCGGGTAAAGACCATAATGGATATAGAGGGTGAAACGTATATAGATGACCAGCAGGGTCAGGTAAATGACCAGCGGGGTCGGGTAATGACCATAATGGATATAGAGGGTGAAACGTATATAGATGACCAGCAGGGTCAGGTAAATGACCAGCGGGGTCAGGTAAAGACCATAATGGATATAGAGGGTGAAATGTATATAGATGACCAGCAGGGTCAGGTAAATACCATAATGGATATAGAGGGTGAAATGTATATAGATGACCAGCAGAGTCAGGTAAAGACCAGGATTAGGACAAATTACAACTAGCTGTTTCTTAATACTGTTAGGGCCACTGTCTGTAAAGAATTGTTTTTTAACAGAATAAATTATACCTTTAAATGAGGCTTCAGCTGGAATGCAGTGTCAAAGTGAAGAAACGCTGTGATGTTTGGTCCCTTCATTGCTTTCCGGTCCCCCAGCAGGAACTCAGCATTCGCAAACCTGAAATGACAGTTCAACATCAGTCATCGTAGCCAATGTTATATAACTAAAATACATCAGCTACACATCTGAGGCATCAATCTATCCATCCATCCACACGTATCCATCAACATACTTCTCTCCTCTCTTCAGGTTCAGGAACTTCAGCGGATGCTCGTGCCTCGCAGACACACCAGTTATGTCCAGGTTTCGATCGCAGCGGATCCCCGGCTTGAAATCCCCTGTAAAATGAAGTGTATAAGCATGAGTGAAAAAAGTCACGTTCACTAAGCAATTCAAGTTTTATCAAATCTGTTCAACTTCCCCCCCTAAAAAATATGGACAGAATAGTTCAATGCTAGAGTCGCATCACCAAGGATAAATGGCTTCTCCTGATTTCAATCCAACCATTTAACTTCTCCAACATTAGCCCCAACATTAGCCCCAACATTAGCCCAGCTGATGGTTATAGACACAAACACACGTCACACATGTCACACAGAAGAGGGCTAGCGATACTAACTGAGGGCTAGCGATACTAACTGAGGGCTAGCGATACTAACTGAGGGCTAGCGATACTAACTGAGGGCTAGCGATACTAACTGAGGGCTAGCGATACTAACTGATTGTGAGATACATCCAATTCTTCAAAATCCAGTATACCTCAGTTGGCGTATCTGATGCTCCACCTACAAAGCAGTCGACTTTTTCTTGGTCACAAAATAACCACCCAGCATGTTTGGGACCCTCAATGCTGGTCCCAGACAATCTTTTTTCTGGGAAGCCCAAATAGGGCATCACCTGCAATAATTTGATGACAGTTTTCCTTTAAAACAATAATGCAAATCATTAATTGTACAACATTATTAGGGATACAGGGAATGGACATTTGCAAGGGGATTACTTAAACCCTTGTGCTCTTTGGGAAACATAGGTCATTCATGCTGTAGTTTCGTCGTGAATGCATCTATAATTGGTATTATCCACTAAGCAGATGATTGGACCACAAAGCTTTACAAGAGACCCGTTATTTAGCGTGTTGTGGATCCATACAGGCCTTCATGGCAACCTTAGTGGCCTGGGTGGGAAAGCCACTCACAAAACTTTGCCCTGTCTGGCAGACCCCCCTCAGCTCCCAGCTGTGCTCTGGACACCATATGTGAATTGATTGCCCCCCATCTATCTTCAGAGTTCGTTCTGTTAGGTGACCTAAACTGGGATATGCTTAACACCCAGGCCGCCCAACAATCTAAGCTAGATGCCCTCAGTCTCACACAAATAATTAAGGAACCAACCAGGTACAACCCTAAATCTGTAAACATAGATATTATCCTGACCAACTTGTCCTCCAAATACACCTCTGCTGTTTTCAATCAGGATCTCAAACGACCACATCTCATCACTGTCAAACGCTCCCTAAAACACTTCTGCGAGCAGGCCTTTCTAATCGACCTGGCCTGGGTATCCTGGAAGGATATTGACCGCATCCCGTCAGTTGAGGATGCCTGGTTGTTCTTTAAAAGTAATTTCCCCACCATCTTAAATAAGCATGCCCCTTTCAAAAAATATAGAACTAAGAACAGATATAGCCCTTGGTTCACTCCAGACCTGACTGCCCTCGACCAGCACAAAAACATCCTGTGGCGGACTGCACTAGCATCAAATAGTCCCCGCGATATGCAACTTTTCAGGGAAGTCAGGAACCAACACACACAGTCAGTTAGGAAAACTAAGGCTAGCTTTGTCAATCAAAAATTTGAATCCTGTAGCTCTCTCCAAAAAGTTCTGGGACACTGTACAGTCCATGGAGAATAAGAGCACCTCCTCCCAGCTGCCCACTGCACTGAGGCTAGGAAACACGGTCACCACCAATAAATCCATGATAATCGAGAATTTCAATAAGCATTTCTCTACGGCTGGCCATGCTTTCCTCCTGGCTACCCCAACCCTACTTGCCCAAGCCTTCCCAGCTTCTCCTTCACCCAAATCCAGATAGCAGATGTTCTGAAAGAGCTGCAAAACCTGGACCCCTACAAATCAGCTGGCCTAGACTATCTGGACCCTCTCTTTCTAAAATTATCCGCCGCCATTGTTGCAAAGTGCCTAAAGTAGCAGAATCCCCCTATGTCATTTTTTTTTTTTTTTTTTTACCTTTATTTAACTCAGTTAAGAACAAATCCTTATTTTCAATGACAGCCTAGGAACAATGGGTTAACTGCCTTGTTCAGGGGCAGAACGACAGATTTGTACCTTGTCAGCTCAGGGATTTGATCTTGCAACCTTGCAGTTACTAGTCCAATGCTCTAACTACTAAGCTACACTGAGCCTTGGATACAGCTAGTATTGCACCAAATGCACATCACTCATTCGCTTACAGCCAGTTGTGATCCAAAGCCCCACCCCCCCAAACTTTTCTCATTGGATCTACACAAATCACATAGGTCACCTATTTTGGATTCGAAACTGAGAATTTCACCTAAAGGTGACTAGTTTGCATCCCTGAATATTACAAATCAAAATAAATTGCAAATATTGTACAATCCAGGTGTGCAAACCTCTTAGACTTACCCAGAAATACTGTAATCACTGCCAAAGGTGATTCTATACTGAACAAAAATATAAATGCAACATGCAACAATTTCAAATATTTTACTGTTAGAAGGAAATCAGCCAATTGAAAAAAATTAATTAGACCCTAATCCATGGATATCAGATGACTGGGAATACAGATATGCATCTGTTGGTCACAGACTCTTTAAAAAAAGGTAGGGGCGTGGATCAGAAAACCAGTTAGTATCTGGTGTGACCACCATTTGCCACATGAAGCGATGTGATGACACATCTCCTTCGCATAGAGTTGATCAGGCCGGTTGGACGTACTGCCAAATTCTCTAAAACGACGTTCGAGGCGGCTCATGGTAGAGAAATTAACATTTGATTAACTTACAATAGCTCTGGTGCACATTAATGAAGTCTGCATGCCAATTACATGCTCCCTCAAAACTTGAGATATCTGTAGCATTGTGTGTGACAAAATGCACATTTTAGAGTGGCCTTGTATTGTCCCCATCACAAGGTGTACCTGTGTAATGATCATGCTGTTTAATCAGCTTCTTGATATGCCACACCTGTCAGGTGGATGGATTACCTTGACAAAGGAGAAATGCTCCCTAACAGTGATGTAAAAACATATGTGGACACAATTTGAGCATATGGAACGTTTCTTTTATAACATCTTTACACTTTACATGTTGAGTTTATATTTTTGTTCAGTATATAAACCTGTTAAATAAATCCATATTGCCTGGAATTACAGCTCAATGTCAGGACAGTCTACAACCCTAGTGTCAGTGGTGTAAAGTACTTAAGTAAAAATATTTGAAAGTATTAATCATTTTCTGGGGCTACTTTACTTTTAATATTTTTGCCAACTTTAACCTCACTACATTCCAAAATAAAATGTACTTTTTACTCCATACATTTTCACTGACACCCAAAAGTACTAGTTACAATTTGAATGCTTAGCAGTACAGGAAAAAGGTCCAATTCACACACTTATCAAGAGAACATCCATGGTCATCCGTACTGCCTCTGATCTGGAGGACTCACTAAACAGAGAACATCCATGGTCACTAAACATAAATGCTTTGTTTGAGTGTTGGTGTGCCCTCGGCTGTCAAAAAAAGTAATTAAAAAGTCAATTGTGCCATTTGGTTTGCTAAATAAGGAATTTTATGTATAGCATTTACTTTCTACTTTTAACTCAAGTATGAAAATTGAGTACTTTTTCCACCACTGTACTTAAGCTCATTTAGTAGTATTTTACTGGGTTACTTGAGTCATTTTCTATTAAGGTATCTTTACTTTTACTCAAGTATAACAATTGAGTACTTTTTCCACCTCTGCCTAGTGTACTCTTCCCAATGCTCAAACAGTGGTTCCCAAGCTTTTTTAAAACATTTTGCTACACAGATTTACTGTATGAGTGGACCATTTTGATTGAAAATATCCCTGGGAGTCAGTGGTTTGGTGTCATTTACAATTAAAAGTACTTTATTAGTTCAAATGCATCAAAGAGGCAATCATTTCATGACAAATATACAGAGGAAAATAAACAGGTAGATTAGCCCAAGGGGAAGAGTAGGAAGAAGTTTGGTGAAGAAGAGCGGGCTGGGGATGTAAGCTTGTGCATTTGTATAAAATACCGTTATTCACATTCCAGGCATTGCCGATGGAAAATGTATCATTGGCCAGTGATATTTGGGTGGGGAAAGTAAGCAAGTTATTACATTTTTTTGTGCAGAGTAATGTACAGTTGCAGAGAGAGGCCTCTAGTGGCCAAAAGGCCATTTTAGCCCCCCAAATATCATGGCCAACCGGGTGATCAGGAGAGATCAGCCAATCGTGAAGAAAATGGACCACTTCAAAATAGAGATTGCCTCAATGGCAGTGCTTGTGCGCTCAGACGCAATAATGGGAAATACTGTATATAGGGATGCTTTCTCTCTCTGTGTAGAGCCCATGAACAAAATAACATTATGATCAATATTATACAGCAGGAAACTAGAGTCAAGGCTCAAACGGAACACTGTGTTGCATTACTGAGACACGGGGCAATTTGTATTATGTACTCAAAGCTTATATGGCACATTTTGGTCCATGTCAGTGCTGTCATGTTTTAACAGGTCACATGCACACAGGTTTTGGGGGTTTATTGCTTGCTGTCTTCTTCCCCTTTATAAGAAGTAGTCGGGGGTACGGCGGGTGACATGGGGCTCCCCGCGTCGAGGTGCAGGGTCAAACTGAAGGCTGGAGGAGGACAGGAAATACAACATTAGCATGACTCCAATGAAGACCATTACAGAACTGGCACATTTGAACATTTCAGAACAATTACAATTGATTACAATAATGCCGGCATTTTTACCCATCTACCAATAGGTGCCCTTCTTTGCGAGGCATTGGAAAACCTCCCTGGTCTTTGTGGTTGAATCTGTGTTTGAAATTCACTGCTCGACAAAGGGACCTTACAGATAATTGTATGTGTGGGGTACAGAGATGAGGGACCTTACAGATAATTGTATGTGTGGGGTACAGAGATGAGGGACCTTACAGATAATTGTATGTGTGGGGTACAGAGATGAGGGACCTTACAGTATGTGTGGGGTACAGAGATGAGGGACCTTACAGTATGTGTGGGGTACAGAGATGAGGGACCTTACAGTATGTGTGGGGTACAGAGATGAGGGACCTTACAGTATGTGTGGGGTACAGAGATGAGGGACCTTACAGTATGTGTGGGGTACAGAGATGAGGGACCTTACAGTATGTGTGGGGTACAGAGATGAGGGACCTAACAGTATGTGTGGGGTACAGAGATGAGGGACCTTACAGTATGTGTGGGGTACAGAGATGAGGGACCTTACAGTATGTGTGGGGTACAGAGATGAGGGACCTTACAGTATGTGTGGGGTACAGAGATGAGGGACCTTACAGTATGTGTGGGTACAGAGATGAGGGACCTTACAGTATGTGTTGGGGTACAGAGATGAGGGACCTAACAGTATGTGTGGGGTACAGAGATGAGGGACCTTACAGTATGTGTGGGGTACAGAGATGAGGGACCTTACAGATAATTGTATGTGTGGGGTACAGAGATGAGGGACCTTACAGATAATTGTATGTGTGGGGTACAGAGATGAGGGACCTTACAGTATGTGTGGGGTACAGAGATGAGGGACCTTACAGATAATTGTATGTGTGGGGTACAGAGATGAGGGACCTTACAGATAATTGTATGTGTGGGGTACAGAGATGAGGGACCTTACAGATAATTGTATGTGTGTGGTACAGAGATGAGGGACCTTACAGTATGTGTGGGGTACAGAGATGAGGGACCTTACAGTATGTGTGGGATGAGGGACCTACAGAGATGAGGAGGGACCTTACAGTATGTGTGGGGTACAGAGATGAGGGACCTAACAGTATGTGTGGGGTACAGAGATGAGGGACCTTACAGTATGTGTGGGGTACAGAGATGAGGGACCTTACAGTATGTGTGGGGTACAGAGATGAGGGACCTTACAGTATGTGTGGGGTACAGAGGAGGGACCTTACAGTATGTGTGGGGTACAGAGATGAGGGACCTTACAGTATGTGTGGGGTACAGAGATGAAGGACCTTACAGTATGTGTTGGGGTACAGAGATGAGGGACCTAACAGTATGTGTGGGGTACAGAGATGAGGGACCTTACAGTATGTGTGGGGTACAGAGATGAGGGACCTTACAGTATGTGTGGGGTACAGAGATGAGGGACCTTACAGATAATTGTATGTGTGGGGTACAGAGATGAGGGACCTTACAGATAATTGTATGTGTGGGGTACAGAGATGAGGGACCTTACAGTATGTGTGGGGTACAGAGATGAGGGACCTTACAGTATGTGTGGGGTACAGAGATGAGGGACCTTACAGTATGTGTGGGGTACAGAGATGAGGGACCTTACAGTATGTGTGGGGTACAGAGATGAGGGACCTTACAGTATGTGTGGGGTACAGAGATGAGGGACCTTACAGTATGTGTGGGGTACAGAGATGAGGGACCTTACAGTATGTGTGGGGGACCTACAGAGATGAGGGACCTTACAGTATGTGTGGGGTACAGAGATGAGGGACCTTACAGTATGTGTGGGGTACAGAGATGAGGGACCTTACAGTATGTGTGGGGTACAGAGATGAGGGACCTTACAGTATGTGTGGGGTACAGAGATGAGGGACCTTACAGTATGTGTTGGGGTACAGAGATGAGGGACCTGTGTGGGGTAGTATGTGTTGGGGGGTACAGAGATGAGGGACCTTACAGTATGTGTGGGGTACAGAGATGAGGGACCTTACAGTATGTGTGGGGTACAGAGATGAGGGACCTTACAGTATGTGTGGGGTACAGAGATGAGGGACCTTACAGTATGTGTGGGGTACAGAGATGAGGGACCTTACAGTATGTGTGGGGTACAGAGATGAGGGACCTTACAGTATGTGTGGGGTACAGAGATGAGGGACCTTACAGTATGTGTGGGGTACAGAGATGAGGGACCTTACAGTATGTGTGGGGTACAGAGATGAGGGACCTTACAGTATGTGTGGGGTACAGAGATGAGGGACCTTACAGTATGTGTGGGGTACAGAGATGAGGGACCTTACAGTATGTGTGGGGTACAGAGATGAGGGACCTTACAGTATGTGTGGGGTACAGAGATGAGGGACCTTACAGTATGTGTGGGGTACAGAGATGAGGGACCTTACAGTATGTGTGGGGTACAGAGATGAGGGACCTTACAGTATGTGTGGGGTACAGAGATGAGGGACCTTACAGTATGTGTGGGGTACAGAGATGAGGGACCTTAACAGTATGTGTGGGGTACAGAGATGAGGGACCTTACAGTATGTGTGGGGTACAGAGATGAGGGACCTTACAGTATGTGTGGGGTACAGAGATGAGGGACCTTACAGTATGTGTGGGGTACAGAGATGAGGGACCTTACAGTATGTGTGGGGTACAGAGATGAGGGACCTTACAGTATGTGTGGGGGTACAGAGATGAGGGACCTTACAGTATGTGTGGGGTACAGAGATGAGGGACCTTACAGTATGTGTCGGGTACAGAGATGAGGGACCTTACAGTATGTGTGGGGTACGGAGATGAGGGACCTTACAGTATGTGTGGGGTACAGAGATGAGGGACCTTACAGTATGTGTGGGGTACAGAGATGAGGGACCTTACAGTATGTGTGGGTACAGAGATGAGGGACCTTACAGTATGTGTGGGGTACAGAGATGAGGGACCTTACAGTATGTGTGGGGTACAGAGATGAGGGACCTTACAGTATGTGTGGGGTACAGAGATGAGGGACCTTACAGTATGTGTGGGGTACAGAGATGAGGGACCTTACAGTATGTGTGGGGTACAGAGATGAGGGACCTTACAGTATGTGTGGGGTACAGAGGTGAGGGACCTTACAGTATGTGTGGGGTACAGAGATGAGGGACCTTACAGTATGTGTGGGGTACAGAGATGAGGGACATTACAGTATGTGTGGGGTACAGAGATGAGGGACATTACAGTATGTGTGGGGTACAGAGATGAGGGACATTACAGTATGTGTGGGGTACAGAGATGAGGGACATTACAGTATGTGTGGGGTACAGAGATGAGGGACCTTACAGTATGTGTGGGGTACAGAGATGAGGGACCTTACAGTATGTGTGGGGTACAGAGATGAGGGACCTTACAGTATGTGTGGGGTACAGAGATGAGGGACCTTACAGTATGTGTGGGGTACAGAGATGAGGGACCTTACAGTATGTGTGGGGTACAGAGATGAGGGACCTTACAGTATGTGTGTGGGGTACAGAGATGAGGGACCTTACAGTATGTGTGGGGTACAGAGATGAGGGACCTTACAGTATGTGTGGGGTACAGAGATGAGGGACCTTACAGTATGTGTGGGGTACAGAGATGAGGGACCTTACAGTATGTGTTGGGGTACAGAGATGAGGGACCTTACAGTATGTGTGGGGTACAGAGATGAGGGACCTTACAGTATGTGTGGGGTACAGAGATGAGGGACCTTACAGTATGTGTGGGGTACAGAGATGAGGGACCTTACAGTATGTGTGGGGTACAGAGATGAGGGACCTTACAGTATGTGTGGGGTACAGAGATGAGGGACCTTACAGTATGTGTGGGGTACAGAGATGAGGGACCTTACAGTATGTGTGGGGTACAGAGATGAGGGACCTTACAGTATGTGTGGGGTACAGAGATGAGGGACCTTACAGTATGTGTTGGGGAACAGAGATGAGGGACCTTACAGTATGTGTGGGGTACAGAGATGAGGGACCTTACAGTATGTGTGGGGTACAGAGGTGAGGGACATTACAGTATGTGTTGGGGTAGAGAGATGAGGGACCTAACAGTATGTGTTGGGGTAGAGAGATGAGGGACCTAACAGTATGTGTGGGGTACAGAGATGAGGGACCTTGCAGTATGTGTGGGGTACAGAGGTGAGGGACCTTACAGTATGTGTTGGGTACAGAGGTGAGGGACCTTACAGTATGTGTTGGGTACAGAGGTGAGGGACCTTCCAGTATGTGTGGGGTACAGAGATGAGGGACCTTCCAGTATGTGTGGGGTACAGAGGTGAGGGACCTTCCAGTATGTGTTGGGTACAGAGGTGAGGGACCTTCCAGTATGTGTGGGGTACAGAGGTGAGGGACCTTACAGTATGTGTGGGGGTACAGAGATGAGGGACCTTACAGTATGTGTGGGGTACAGAGATGAGGGACCTAACAGTATGTGTGGGGTACAGAGATGAGGGACCTTACAGTATGTGTGGGGTACAGAGATGAGGGACCTTACAGTATGTGTGGGGTACAGAGATGAGGGACCTAACAGTATGTGTGGGGGTACAGAGATGAGGGACCTTACAGTATGTGTTGGGGTACAGAGATGAGGGACCTAACAGTATGTGTGGGGTACAGAGATGAGGGACCTTACAGTATGTGTGGGGTACAGAGATGAGGGACCTTACAGTATGTGTGGGGTACAGAGATGAGGGACCTTACAGTATGTGTGGGGTACAGAGATGAGGGACCTTACAGTATGTGTGGGGTACAGAGATGAGGGACCTTACAGTATGTGTTGGGGTACAAAGGTGAGGTAGTCGTTCAAAAATGATGTTACACACTATTATTACACAGTGAGTCCATGCAACTTAAGCAACATTTGTTTTACTCTGGAACTTATTTAGGCTTGCAATAACAAAAGGGGTTGAATACTTATTGCCTCAAGACATTTCAGCTTTTCATTTGTAATTAAATTTGTACAAATTTCAAAACACCTAATTCCACTTTGACATTACGGGGTATTGTGTGACAATACCAGTGACAAAAAAAATCTCAAATGAATCCATTCTACATTCAGGCTGCAACAACAATATCTGGAAAAAGTCAAGGGGTGTCAATAATTTCTGAAGGCACTGTATATATATTTTATTTATAATATAATCACTGAGAACTAAAAATCACCAAAATAAATGCTACACGGCTGAGAAAAAACAACTATGAATTCAGCAGCATTGATAGTTATGTTTGTGCATTGATTGTTATGTGCATTGATAGCAAAAGAACACAGCATTCATGGAAAAATGCATTGAATTTTGGAAAATGAGCACAACTCAAACAGACTTATTGTGGATACAGGACGTACTGCAAATAAAAATAATGTAGTGTCACAAATACTGTTGCATTATACAACAAATGTGCCTACTCTGATCTTGGCACGTGCACTACAGCCAACAGCTGGCAGATACAGTGCAGGTAGACTAGACGAGATTATTAAGGACAATATGTATTTGTCAAACGGCATCCATGCATTGATAAATAAACATCACCAGAATAAGTACGGTGTATCAAGCTCCCCACCATTCACTTTCACCACTCGGTGAAGTTCATCATCATTTATTTAATCTGTGGCCTAATAAACGGCATGCTTTCCCGAGTCGTAGTGGGAGGACCACACAACATATCAAGTTTACTTCAATATGATGGTTATTATACCAATATTTGCGCATAAAATGCATTTCCACCGCCATTTCTCACTTTATACATTTTACAGACACAAAAATGCCGCCCTGATGTTGCTCATCCATGAATGTATATATTCTTATTTCATTCCTTTACTAGATTTGTGTGCATTAGGTATTTGTTGTGGAATTGTTAGATATTGCTGCACTGTTGTTACTAGAAGCACAAGCATTTCACTACACTCACAATAACATCTGCTAACCATGTGAATGTGACCAATAAAATTTGATTTGAAAAGATCCCGTGTCGAACCAACAAATTGTCTGTCGACATTTTTTATTTTTTTTATTTTACCCCCCTTTTTCTCCCCAATTTCGTGGTATCCAATTGTTGTAGTAGCTACTATCTTGTCTCATCGCTACAACTCCCGTACGGGCTCGGGAGAGACGAAGGTTGAAAGTCATGCGTCCTCCGATACACAACCCAACCAAGCCGCACTGCTTCTTAACACAGTGCGCATCCAACCCGGAAGTGCGCGATGAGACAAGGACACCCCTACCGACCAAGCCCTCCCTAACCCGGGCGACGCTAGGCCAATTGTGCGTCGCCCCACGGACCACCCGGTCGCGGCCGGTTACGACAGAGCCTGGGCGCGAACCCAGGGACTCTGATGGCACAGCTGGCGCTGCAGTACAGCGCCCTTAACCACTGCGCCACCCGGGAGGCCCTTGTCTGTCGACATTTATACAATATCCTGTTTCCATCAGTCTGGTAGTGACTCTAATGCATCAGGGAATTCATCTGTATGAAATGGTTGGATGGAAACCTGGTTATAAACACTAATCTGAGTTCACCTGTCCTTAGAGCCTCAGATAACCTCAATGTGACTTACAAAGAGTATTTAAGAGTATCGTCCAGTTCCATGATGGCAGCTTGGTTGCCACAGCGATAGCAGTAGTTTGGTGCACTGAAGATGGTGACAACGTTTCGGTCATGACACCAGTTGTAGCCCTGGAAAACAAAAATTTGCATCACCATAAAAAGTTAAGTGAACCTTAAATTGCTTATTCTAATCATTAGTTAGATCTTTCTGAGGGCATATGCCATGTATGTATTTTAGGTACTTAAACCCTTCCCTTACAACCTTCTTTACAATAAGTAGTATAAGTAGTATATATGTATACAGTACATGGTTTAATTTCCAACTCTACATTCTGGCCCTGGAATTCTGAGCCAGGTGAATTCCAAGGATGCGTCTCAAATAGCAATCTATTCCCCTCAGTAAATTTTAAAAAGAGAGCCCTGTTCAAAAATAGTGCACTACGTGCGGGATAGGGTTCCATTTTGGACACAAGCCGCCAGCTCCTCCCTCAAAGCCGGTAGTGGATAATACTATAAATGAAAACGGTGTACACAAGACTCCTGAATTATTTATCCGTGTTAAACAGCTAACATTTGCACAGTAGCTTCCAGCTGAAACATCTACAAAGACATGGAGGGCAAGCTAACTCAAGTGTGTGTAGGCTACATCTGCTCTTACCGCGATATCTGTTCATTTTGACATCTCAAATTCAATTCCCTCTGGGCAGTCTTAACAGACCTTCAGGTTCCATGTACAGAACGGAAGTACTACAATATTTGACTTGAAACATTTAGAAAAATTGTCCTCTCTTCCATGGGAGGATTCAAATTCTAAACCATCTACAGAAGCATTTTACTCCCAGAATCACTGTAATTGCTACATGCTTTGATACTAAAACTACACCAACCAAGTATATAAAGACACTGAGCATAAACATTAACTGCCTAAACTAAAAGCATAACTGTGGTTACCTCCATGACAAGTTGGTGGGCACGGGACACAAGGGTAAGACCGTTGGCATGGTTGAAGGTTTCCGAGATGTCCTGCCCAAAGGTGTAGCCAGCACCTCGGGGGGAGATGCCCCAGCCCCCACGGTCATCTGGGTCTGACCACAGCAGGTCACACATGGGCCCCTGAAACACACACACACGAAAAGCAGCCCTCAATAAATTGCCGCATAGGGATTCTGACCTTATTGAGGATGGCTTGAACACAGAGATCATATTAAATATGTAATGGGCAGTAGGATTACAAAGGAGAGAAATAATCCTAATACTTGTCATAAGACTGCAGCCATCAATGACAGTGATGCATTGGAACCTGAATAGCATTGGAAAGAGACCAGGGTCATGTTCATTATGGCACGACGTAGCAAAACAGCCAGAAAACAAAAAGGATTATTTCACCGTGGACAAGTCCAGTTAAGGTCTCCCTATTGTACTCCATTTGGTGCCTACTGAACACAACCTGGGGCTTGGCTCGAACACTGCGGTAGGTCAACACCACCACACCATCATGCAGTCGACCTCATACCATCTGACAGCCCCTCTCGGTGCTGACAGCTAGCTAGTATCCTACCCCCACTGTCTGCGTGGTTGACAGGGCTGACTAATTAGGTCCTCTGTCAGGCAACACTGACCTCGTGTGGAACTTCCTGCAGGCGATCCAGTGCCCGGATGTGATCCAGTGTGTCTATGGAGGGGGAGAGGCCACCGTGCAGGCAGAAGATCTACAGGACGAAAGAATAGACGTGATTTACCTTTACGTAAGACAAGTCACTTTGGATAAGAGGGTTGTTGCCTACATGTAAATCACAAACATAATTAGGAAGGCTTCCTTTGAACTTATGCATAACATTCAATGTATATCCCAAACTGCACCCTATTATGTACAGTTGAAGTCGGAAGTTTACATGCACCGTAGCCAAATACATTAAAACTCAGTTTTTCACAATTCCTGACATTTAATCCTAGTAAAAAATTCCCCGTCGTAGGTCAGTTAGGATCACCACTTTATTTTAAGAATGTGAAATGTCAGAATAATAGCAGAGAGAAGGATTCATTTCAGGTTTATTTCTTTCATCACATTCCCAGTGGGTCAGAAGTTTACATACACTCAATTAGTATTTGGTAGCATTGCATTTAAATGGTTTAACTTGGGTCAAACATTTCAGGTAGCCTTCCACAAGCTTCCCACAATAAGTTGGGTGAATTTTGTCCCATTCCTCATGACAGAGCTTGTGTAACTGGGTCAGGTTTGTAAGCCTCCTTGCTCGCACACGGTTTGTCAGTTCTGCCCATACATTTTCTATAGGATTGAGGTCAGGGCTTTGTGATGGCCACTCCAATACCTTGACGTTGCTGTCCTTAAGCCAGTTTGCCACAACTTTGGAAGTATGCTTGGGCTCATTGTCCATTTGGAACACCCATTTGCAACCAAGCATTAATTTCCTGACTGATGACTTGAGATGTTGCTTCAATATATTCACATCATTTTCCAACCTCATGATGCCATCTATTTTCCTAAGTGCACAAGTACCTCCTGCAGCAAAGCACCCCCACAACATGATGCTGCCACCCCTGTGCTTCACGATTGGATGGTGTTCTTTGGCTTGCAAGCATCCCCCTTTTTCCTCCAAACATAACAATGGTCATTATGGCCAACCATTTTTGTTTCATCAGACCAGAGGACATTTCTCCAAAAAGTACGATCTTTGTCCCCATGTGCAGTTGCAAATCATAGTCTGGCTTTTTTATGGCGGTTTTGGAGTAGTGGCTTCTTCCTTGCTGAGTGGCATTTCAGGTTATATCGATATAGGACTCGTTTAACTGTGGATATAGATACTTTTGTACCCGTTTCCTCCAGCATCTTCACAAGGTCTTTTGCTGTTGTTCTGGGATTGATTTGCACTTTTCGCACCAAAGTACATTCATCTCTACGAGACAGAACACATCTCCTTCCTGAGCGGTATGACGGCTGCGTGGTCCCATGATGTTTATACTTGCCTACTATTATCTATACAGATGAATGTGGTACCTTCAGGAATTTGGAAATTGCTCCCAAGGATGAACCAGACTTGTGGAGGTCTATTTTATTTTTGAGGTCTTGGCTGATTTCTTTTGATTTTCCCATGATGTCAAGCAAAGAGGCACTGAGTTTGAACGTAAGTCTTGAAATACATCCACAGGTACACCTCCAATTGACTCAAATGATGTCAATTAGCCTGTCAGAAGCTTCTAAAGCCATGACATCCTTTTCTGGAATATTCCAAGCTGTTTAAAGGTTCAGTCAACTTAGTGCATGTAAACTTCTGACCCACTGGAATTGTGATAGTGAATTATAAGTGAAATAATGTCTGTTTGAAAAATTACTGGTGTCATGCACGAAGTAGATGTCCTAACAGACTTGCCAAAACTATAGTTTGTTAACAAGAAATTTGTGGAGTGGTTGAAAAAACAAGTTTTCATGACAACCTACAAGTGTATGTAAACTTCTGACTACTTTTGACCACAGCCCTATGGACACTGGTGAAAATCAGGCCCTGGTCAAAAGTAGTGCACTATAAAGGAAAAAGGGTGCCATTTGGGATTCAGCCAATGACATAAAATAACACCACTTTATGTGTTACCTGTTCGTCCACAAGGGCCGTCAGGGGCAGATAGTCGAAGAGGTCTGTGAAGTATTTCCACACATTGGCATTGCCGTACTTCCTCAAGCACTCGTCGTAGAAGCCATACACCTGGGTGATCTGTCTGCTCTCGTGGTTCCCCCGCAGTATCGTGATGCGCTTTGGGTAACGGACCTGCAGAGCGAGAGAGTTTAGCTCCAAAATCTCCAGGCCTAAAAAACTTGATTAAAGGCATTTTTCATTACAAAGAATGTGACAGCAGCCACCATGTGAAAACTTAACTGCATCGTATTCAAAACCATTTACAATCATGCACTCTCCGCCGCATTTGGAAAAAAACACACTTTTTTTTCTACCAGTAGACTATATTTCGGAGGGGGAGTGGCTGGTAGCCTACATTTATTTTTTTTATTTCACCTTTATTTAACCAGGTAGGCTAGTTGAGAACAAGTTCTCATTTGCAACTGCGACCTGGCCAAGATAAAGCATAGCAGTGTGAACAGATAATACAGAGTTACACATGGAGTAAACAATTAACAAGTCAATAACACAGTAGAAAAAAAAGGGGAGTCTATATACATTGTGTGCAAAAGGCATGAGGAGGTAGGCAAATAATACAATTTTGCAGATTAACACTGGAGTGATAAATGATCAGATGGTCATGTACAGGTAGAGATATTGGTGAAAAAAATAAAAGTAAGCAAAAAAGTAAATAAATAAAAACAGTATGGGGATGTGGTAGGTAAAAATGGGTGGGCTATTTACCAATAGACTATGTACAGCTGCAGCGATCGGTTAGCTGCTCAGATAGCAGATGTTTGAAGTTGGTGAGGGAGATAAAAGTCTCCAACTTCAGCGAGCAGAGGCAGCAGGCAGCAGAGAACTGGAACGAAAGGCGGCCAAATGAGGTGTTGGCTTTAGGGATGATCAGTGAGATACACCTGCTGGAGCGCGTGCTACGGATGGGTGTTGCCATCGTGACCAGTGAACTGAGATAAGGCGGAGCTTTACCTAGCATGGACTTGTAGATGACCTGGAGCCAGTGGGTTTGGCGACGAATATGTAGCGAGGGCCAGCCGACTAGAGCATACAAGTCGCAGTGGTGGGTGGTATAAGGTGCTTTAGTGACAAAACATGCACTGGCAAAGATTTTTAACTGGCAGATAGGAACTTATTTGAGTGACAGAATGAGGGCTTTGTATAGGTGCTTTGTTGCATTTTTTTGTGGGACTGAAAAAAATGCCTGGAACGTAAAATAACATTTGTAAGTGGTTCCCATGCGGAAAAACATAAAAAATAAAAATTGAACTTTCGCTTCTGGTTGTTTCGTTTCCTCTAAAAATTACGTAATTTTCCGGTTTTTGGTCCTGTTCACTGAACCGGTTCCAACCCCTGACGGCAAGACCGACTTTATACCAGAAACTGAAATACTGTGGTTTTAGCCCACTCATCAAGTTCAGAGTTCACTTGCCTTTAGTGCGACAAGCAGCGAGACTGTTTCCACCGAGTAGTAGCCTCGGTCTACGTAGTCCCCCATGAATAGGTAGTTGGTGTCGGGCGATTTTCCCCCGATTCTGAAAAGCTCCATGAGGTCATGGAACTGGCCGTGCACATCTCCGCACACCGTGACGGGACAGCGCACCTCCTGCACGTTGGACTCCTTCGTCAGGATCTCTTTAGCCTGAAGAGGGGAACAAAAAGTGGATTACAGAAAACATCAGTGACTGGTGTATACAAATGTAAACATTTATTCAAGAGGGTGAATGAAAGGCTGCAAGACAAGTAACCCGACAGAGGGTTCCCTCGCTTCTTGCTCTTAGGAAACTTTGCAGTATTTTGTTTATTAATGTATAATTTCTTTAATGTATTATTATTTCTTACATTACTAACGACATCCAAGATGACATAGCAGTCAGACGTCCTTTGTCCTCGTCTTGTCGTGTATATATATTTACATATTTTCTTATCTTTGCATATATTATACAGTGGGGAGAACAAGTATTTGATACACTGCCGATTTTGCAGAAAATAACATTGTATGATTTTTAAGAAATTAATTAGCATTTTATTACATGACAAGTATTTGATCACCTACCAACCAGTAAGAATTCCGGCTCTCACAGACCTGTTAGT
The DNA here is from genome assembly GCF_034236695.1 of Oncorhynchus nerka. Lineage (NCBI taxonomy): Eukaryota > Metazoa > Chordata > Actinopteri > Salmoniformes > Salmonidae > Oncorhynchus > Oncorhynchus nerka. The sequence continues at coordinate 1,103,613 of NC_088414.1, read as the reverse complement.
TTTTCTTTAAGAAGCCCTCCTGTTCTCCACTCATTACCTGTATTCTCTGCACCTGTTTGAACTCGTTACCTGTATAAAAGACACCGGTCCACACACTCAATCAAACAGACTCCAACCTCTCCACAATGGCCAAGACCAGAGAGGATGTAAGGACATCAGGGATAAAATTGTAGACCTGCACTAGACTGGGATGGGCTACAGGACAATAGGCAAGCAGCTTGGTGAGAAGGCAACAACTGTTGGCGCAATTATTAGAAAATGGAAGAAGTTCAAGATGACGGTCAATCACCCTCGGTCTGGGGCTCCATGCAAGATCTCACCTTGTGGGGCATCAATGATCATGAGGAAGGTGAGGGATCAGCCCAGAAGTACACGGCAGGACCTGGTCAATGACCTGAAGAGAGCCGGGACCACAGTCTCAAAGAAAACCATTAGTAACACACTACACCGTCATTGATTAAAATCCTGCAGCGCACGCAAGGTCCCCCTGCTCAAGGCAGCGCATGTCCAGGCCCGTCTGAAGTTTGCCAATGACCATCTGGATGATCCAGAGGAGGAATGGGAGACGGTCATGTGGTCTGATGAGACAAAAATAGAGCTTTTTGGTCTAAACTCCACTCGCCGTGTTTGGAGGAATAAGAAGGATGAGTACAACCCCAAGAATACCATCCCAACCGTGAAGCATGGAGGTGGAAACATCATTCTTTGGGGATGCTTTTCTGCAAAAGGGACAGGACGACTGCACCGTATTGAGGGGAGGATGGATGGGGCCATGTATCGCAAGATCTTGGCCAACAACCTCCTTCCCTCAGTAAGAGCATTGAAGATGGGTCGTGGCTGGGTCTTCCAGCATGACAATGACCTGAAACACACAGCCAGGGCAACTAAGGAGTGGCTCCATAAGAAGCATCTCAAGGTCCTGGAGTGGCCTAGCCAGTCTACAGACCTAAACCCAATAGAACATCTTTGGAGGGAGCTGAAAGTCCGTATTGCCCAGCGACAGCCCCGAAACCTGAAGGATCTGGAGAAGGTCTGTATGGAGGAGTGGGCCAAAATCCCTGCTGCAGTGTGTGCAAACCTGGTCAAGAACTACAGGAAACGTATGATCTCTGTAATTGCAAACAAAGGTTCCTGTACCAAATATTAAGTTCTGCTTTTCTGATGTATCAAATACTTATGTCATGCAATAAAATGCAAACCAATTACTTAAAAATCATACAATGTGATTTTCTGAATTTTTGTTTTAGATTCCGTCTCTCACAGTTGAAGTGTACCTATGATAAGAAATTACAGACATCTACATGCTTTGTAAGTAGGAAAACCTGCAAAATCGGCAGTTTATCAAATACTTGCTCTCCCCACTGTATATGGAAATATATATATATTTACCAAAAAAACAGAATGGGGATTGGAAATGATGCAGAGAATTACATTGATGGAATCAACAATCTTTCCACAATATTAAGCTGACACCCCTTTGACTGCAAGGATACCGTAGCTTCCTAGATCAACGCACCATATGCAATGAAAGCTGCTCCATTATCACCATGGAGACAATGAGAGTTTGTCCAAAAATGAACACACAAATGACTGAAGAGGGAGCCAGAGATTCATTTCCCCTAACCAGAAGAAGATGTTCGACACTCTTCCTCCCTCTGCCTACTGCTGCTGGCCTTCGCAGATTCTGCCTTATGCTCCTGTTGGTTGACACCCAGGAGATGATCTACTTTAGTTATGGTGTCTGGTGAAGCTGTTCTTGATTTTTTAATCAGAATTTTTGTATTTCGTTTTACCAAGAATAATGAAACTGTCAGAACTTATACTTCCCATTGTGTTTAATTTCTCATGGATGTATCATTGTAACATTTGCATTCTTTGTAAGAAAAATAGTGTAGGCTTTCACATGGAATAATATAACTCTTGAAGGTCAAATTAAGCCTAAAGCGGAATATACAAGCCATTAAACAACAATGCAGTTAAGAAAAATACAAAATAAATAAAATAAGTAACAAATAATTAAAGAGCAGCAGTAAAATAACAATAGTGAGGCTATATACAGGGGTAGAGTCAATGTGCGGGGGTGCCAGTAAGTCAAGGTAATTGAGGTAATATACACATATGTGGTTAGAGTTAATAAAGTGACTTATGCATAGACAATAACTGTACCAGCAGCATAAAAGAGAGGGGTAATGCAAAAAGCCATTTGATTAGATGTTCAGTAGTCTTATGGCTTGGGGGTAGAAGCTGTTTAGAAGCCTCTTCGACCTAGACTTGGCACTCCGGTACCGCTTGACGTGCGGTAGTAGAGAGAACAGTCTAGGACTGGGGTGGCTGGGGTCTTTGACAATTTTTAGGGCCTTCCTCTGACACCGCCTGGTATAGTGGTCCTGGATGGCAGGAAGCTTGTCCCCAGTGATGTACTGGGAAGTACGCACTACTCTCTGTAGCGCCTTGCGGTCGAAGGCCGAGCATACCAGGCAGTGATGCAAACAGTCAGGATGCTCTCGATGGTGCATCTGTAGAACGTTTTGAGGATCTGAGGACCCATGCCAAATCTTTTCAGTCTCCTGAGGGGAATAGGTTTTGTCATGCCCTCCTCATGGCTGTCTTGGTGTGCTTGGACCATGTTAGTTTCTTGGTAATGTGGACACCAAGGAACTTGAACCTCTCAACCTGCTCCACTACAGCCCTGTCAATGAGAATGGGTGTGTGCTCAGTTCTCCTTTTCTTGATTACGTTGAGGGAAAGGTTGTTGTTGGCCAGGTCTCTGACCTCCTACCTATATGCGGTCTTGTCATTGTTGATCAGGCCTACCACCGTTGTGTCATCGGCAAACTTAAATGATGGTGTTGGAGTCGTGCCTGGCCGTGCAGTCATGTGTGAACAGGGAGTACACAGGAGGGGACTGAGCACTCACCCCTGAAGGGCCCCCGTGCTGAGGATCAGTGTGGCAGATGTGTGGTTCCATATCTTTTTTTTGTAGCATTGAAGGTCCCCAAGAACACAGTGGCCTCCATCATTCTTAAATATAAGAAGTTTGGAACCACCAAGACTGTTCCTAGAGCTGGCCGCCCGGCCAAACTGAGCAATCAGGGGAGAAGGGCCTTGGTCAGTGAGCTGACCAAGAACCCAATGGTCACTTTAACAGAGCTCCTGAGTTCCTCTTTGGAGAAGGGAGAATCTTCCAGAAGGGCAACCATCTCCGCAGCACTCCGCCAATCAGGCCTTTATGCTAGAGTGGCCAGACGGAAGCCAATCTTCAGTAAAAGGCACATGACAGCCCGCTTGGAGTTTGCCAAAAGGCACCTAAAGACTCTCAGACCATAAGAAACAACATTCTCTGGTCTGATGAATCCAAGATTGAACTCTTTGGCCTGAATGCCAAGAGTCACATCTGGAGGAAATCTGGCACCATCCCTATGGTGAAGAATGGTGGTGGCAGCATCATGCTGTGGGGATGTTTTTCAGCGGGAGGAGGAGTCAGGATCGAGGAAAAGATGAATGGAGCAAAGTACAGAGAGATCCTTGATGAAAACCTGCTTCAGAGTGCTCAGAACCTCAGACTGCGCCAAAGGTTGACCTTCCAACAGGACAATGACCCTAAAGCACACAGCCAAGACAATGCAGGAGTGGCTTCGGGACAAGTCTCTGAATGTCCTTGAGTGGCCCAGCCAGACACTGGAGAGACCTGAAAATAGCTGTGCAGCGATGCTCCCCATCTAACCTGACAGAGCTTGAGAGGATCTGCAGAGGAGAATGGGAGAAACTCCCCAAATACAGGTGTGCCAAGCTTGTAGCGTCATACCCAAGAAGACTTGAGGCTGTAATCACTGCCAAAGGTGCTTCAACAAAGTACTGAGTAAATATTCTGAATCCTCATGTAAATGTCAATTAAGATTTTTTTTGCAAAGAAATCTAAAAAGTTGTTTTTGTCTTGTCATTATGGGGTATTTTGTGTAGATTGATGAAAACAAACAATTTAATACATTTTAGAATAAAATAAGGCTGTAAATGTAACAAAATGTGGAAAAAGTCAAGGAGTCTGAATACTTTGGTTTAAGCTAATCACTATGTGGTCAAGCTAATCACTATGTGGTCAAGTTTGAAGCTACACAATACAATGAAATGCCTACTCGCAATAAAGCTTTCCTCGCAAACAGTGCAATGATATTGACATTTATATTAGGCTAGAGTCTATAAATAGCTATATCACGTAGTCATAGGCATATTGTTGTTTGTTCCTGAACTGGTGGAATTTGCAGAGCTATCCTTCAGCACCACAAGCTTGTTCAACTTCTTTAACCCAATGAGTCCCACCGTATGGCTGGCACATTTTGGACTTCCCCTTTAAACATAGTGTGTTTGAGCTACAGACTTTAAATAGTTGTACACTTGGATTTGTCTTCTGCATCCGTAGATACCAACCATTAGTCTGCATGATTAACAGGGGCTGAGCAAGTGCAGTTTGTGAGACAGGGACTTTTACACAAAAACGTCTGTAGAGTCCGAACTGGAGCCCGAATTCTCACTGCATAACAATCACCATGATAAGGCATAATTCTTGCCTACCCCAGTCACGGTTATTCAAGTCTTAATGTGAACAATGGGTCTGGTCACGTCTCTTGGCAAGGGCATCAAAGTCTGGTGTCATCTTTGATGTAGAGATTCTTTGAACAGCTGACAAGTGGTCATTTGTTAAATTTGACCAATGATGGGATTGTAATTCATGACTGAGAACATTTGTTCACACACATATGGGGACCCGAATAAAACAAACATCCTTTGTGTTTGGAAACTTTGTTTCAGTCAGTGAGCCATAGAACTGGTCTATTGTTGCTGTTTTGTACTTCTCCTTCAAAGCACTGTCACGTAGGACGTCGATGAGCTCCAATTGTGGTGTGTGGCTGGTTGTGCTTTCTCACTGTCGAAAGACAGGGGGCATGATACAAGCTCCAGCTCAGGTCTCTACCTTGGTGAAGCGGGGGGAAACTCAGCATGCAGGTCGATTAAAGTGCTACTGTATGTCTCAGTGCGGCACTGCAATGTGGGCGCGTTCAGTGCAGGCAATGTTGGAAAATGAGTGAGACCGGCTGTTCATTTGTCTGGATAGCAACATAAGTTTGGCCTTGAATGCTTCCACATTGGAATACCGTTCATGCACAAAAACACAATTTCCCTGCAGTTTCACATTCAGATCGTTCAGATGCCCCAATATGTTCGCACCGAAAGCTAAGTCGCCCAGCCAGTCTGTCTCAACTCGGAGAAGTCGTCAGCTTTACCAACTGTATCAAGGAACATACCTATTTCCTATACCCCCTCTCAAAATCGTAACTCAAATATAATATTTAATGCATAAAAAAAATATATACATTTGCGGGCTGGATTGTAGTAGATCATTGGAAATCCTAGGACATGGTGACAGATTAATCAGGGCCGATTTCAAGTTCTCTTAACAATCGGTAATCTGCATTTTTGGACACCGATTGTGGGCGATTACATTGCAGACTGCGTGGCAAGCTGACTACCTGTTACGCGAGTACAGTAAGAAGCCAAGGTAAGTTGCTAGCTAGCATTAAACTTATCTTATAAAAAACTATCAATCTTAACATAATCACTAGTTAACTACACATGATTGATGGTAACCATAAACATAATTGCCTTAAAAAAAAAAATCAATACACAAGTATATATTTGTAAATCTGCATATTTAGTTAATATTTCCTTGCTAACATGAATTTCTTTTAACTAGGGAAAGGGTTTCACTTCTCTTGTGTTCCGTGCAAACAGAGTCAGGGTATATGCAGCAGTTTGGGCCGCCTGGCTCGTTGTGAACTGTGTGAAGACCATTTCTTCCTAACAAAGACCGTAATTAATTTGCCAGAATTGTACATAATTATGACATAACATTGAAGGTTGTGCAATGTACCAGCAATATTTAGACTTAGGGATGCCACCCGTTAGATAAAATACGGACCGGTTCCGTATTTCACTGAAAGAATAAACGTTTTGTTTTCAAAATTATAGTTTCCGGTTTTGACCATATTAATGACCTAAACCTAATGACCTATTTGATAGAGCAGCCTAACTGAGCAGTGGTGGGCATCAGCAGGCTAATAAGCATTCATTCAAACAGCTCTTCACTGTGCTTCAAGCATGGAGCTGTTTGACTTCAAGCCTATCAACTCCCGAGATTAGGCTGGTGTAACCGATGTGAAATGGCTAGCTAGTTAGCGGGGTGCGCGCTACTAGCTTTCCATCGGTGACGTCACTCGCTCAGAGACCTTGAAGTAGTTATTCCCCTTGCTCTGCAAGGGCCGCGGCTTTTGTCGAGCGATGGGTAACGATGCTTTGAGGGTGGCGGTTGTCGATGTGTCCCTGGTTCAAGCCCAGGTAGGGGCGAGGAGTGGGACGGAAGCTATACTGTTACACTGGCAATACTATAGTGCCTATAAGAACATCCAATAGTCAAAGATATATGAAATACAAATGGTATTGAAAGAAATAGTTAACACGTCATAATTCCTATAATAACTACAACCTAAAACTTAACGGGGAATATTGAAGAACTGGGAATATTGAACCACCAGCTTTCATATGTTCTCATGTTCTGAGCAAGGAACTTAAACGTTAGCTTTCTTACATGGCACATATTGCACTTTTACTTTCTTCTCCAAAACTTTGTTTTTACTTCATTTAAACCAAATTAAAAACATATTTCATTATTTATTTGAGGCTAAATTGATTTGATTGATGTATTATGTTAAAATAAGTGTCCATTCAGTATTATTGTAATTGTCATTATTACAAAAAAATATACAAAAAAAAGGTTGATTAATCGTTATCGGCTTTTTTTGGTCCTCTGCGTTGAAAAATCATAAAATCGGTCGACCTCTAGTCTATAATACAGTAATAAGCTCACATAGTTGCTGTCCCAAACGCCACGCAGTTGTCACCGACCAGTATATTAATTTCCCAGTGAGCAAACCATTTCTGTACTTACAGAATTCATAAACATTTATATTTAATCCGGTTTTTGCTTTGGCAGACTTTTTGTTGTTGACATTTGTCAATAAAACTCATGAATGTAACTGTTTATGTCAAATTGGTTTGTGTTCTACTTCTACGTCCTGAAAAGAAAATGGTAAAACACTTCATTGTAAGGCTAAATGTGAGGGCTGGACATGCAGATAAATTAAAACAGATTTTTGCTGGGGTCTCAGGACTGATAGGTAACAGATCTTGATGCAATGATGTTAACCCTACGCCTAATAGTCACAACACTTATTATTAGAATAAATATAAAATTCATCACTTCTCACAATGGTGCTTGTTTAGTAAAGTTGCAAGATCACAATGATTAATTTGTATTTTACATAACAGAATATAATATCAGATCATAGTAGACCTATAATGTTACTGTTCATTTCTAACAAGATTTTAGGGTGGTTAGCTGAAGCTGAATAGTCCTCAAAAAAATACAAGGCTAATAGTTAACACCTGCTCTAATTCGTTCACAAACACAGTATTTCAAGATCTAAATGCATATTCCATGAAACTGATTGAGGTCAAACAATCAAATGACTGGTATGGAGATGTAGTTTGGACATTTCACATTTGTCAGATCCTTTCGGGCTAAATTCCAGGTAAACTTGGTGAAGACAATTAATTACAAAAAGCATGCTTCTAAAAAAGAGCTACAAGACGAAGTAAAAATACATATTAGGCTGAAAGATATTTGCCTGGCTACCCATCCACATCGCGTCGGCCAAGTGATGTTTCTTTCCACAATGAATGCATGTAGCGATCGATTGAGCAGCGGAATTCATTTAAGGATGAGTCGCCAGGCAAGAAAGGTATAAGCCTGAAGGATTTTGACAAACTTGCTCATTAGTTGCTCATTCAACATATTTGCTGCTACTTCACTTAATCCCGTTTTTAAAATTTCCCTTCCTAACGGTTTTACATTCCGAGACCAACCAGAAATGTTTCCTTTGCCAAATACCCAGCTAACACGTTAGGTAACCACGACCAACCCCAACGAAATGGATTGATAATGTCATGACCTTCCCAAAACATTAAGGCAACGTAATCTGAAGGTAATATCTCAACCACTGCATTTGGTGATCTTCATTATCTCAACACATGACAGCAATGTATATTGATAACGTTAGATATTGGCCACGATTCCTGATTATACCCAAGGAGAACGTCACAGTATGACTAATATGTTTTCAAGGCTGCTGTATTTATGAAATCATTCGGTATTCCAATTGCTGTATAGCTCACACTATTTGAGATGTGAAGAATGCACCGCATTTTAGGGGGAATGCATAGGTGTACGATTTCAGTCAATTCTATGTTTAGATTGTTTTTAACAAGAAATCTGTGGAGTGGTTGAAAAACGAGTTTTAATGACCCCAACCTATGTAAACTTCCGACTTCAACTGTTTATGCTGTGTATCGTATGGAGAGAAAATATAGCATTTTGGCTTGTATAACAATAAGACACTGGAGTGTCCACTATAAAAATAGACTTCTGCTATTGGCCAAGATCATCTGAGAGAGAGCGAGCGAGAAGTGTTTTCTGACTGGATAATTTCCTTTGCTTTGGTGAGACTCTTAGCTCTGTCTACATTGTTCTCGCTCTTTGTGTAAATATAACATATTCATTGAAATGGCCTATATCAAATAGGAGTCTTGGCAATTTACTCAATGTCAACCATGCTGTGCACTGCCTGATCCAGTTCGGCAATATTTTTTGTCAATTGGACGACGCTCTGTGTTCTTCCACACGTATTGTGTGGAAGGAAATTTGCAACACAAACAAACACGGAGGAGAGTGAATGTGACACAGAGCTCGTACCTAAGAGGTGCTACTTCGGTCACATGGATGTGGTTTGGGTATGAAAAGTCTGACGGACCAGAAAACCGTCCTCTGCAGAATATACTGCAGGCCGGTCCCGAAAACAGGCTCAAACACCACCTCTTTTACCACCTACGGAAGAATCATGTGAAACAGTACAGAGAGAGTCTACGGTCGAGTGCTCAAAACAAACCCCGGACTCAGACGTTGCAAGAGGCTTTTGCCCTCGTCACACCATATGGCAAAGAATCACGAAGATGGAAGAGATAACAGCTGCCGTTACAACTTACATCTGCAAAGACATGGCCCCAATTTACAGGGTCAAGAAACAGGGGTTTCGTGAGTTGACGCTAACACTCGACCCAAGGTACCAAATGCAAATTGATGTGACACGTATTAATGCCAAAAAAACATGCAAAACAGGCAAGCCGCTAAATATATATTTGATATATTTTAGGCCTATTTTATATTCTTTACAACTATATTGACCTTTTATACATTCATATTGTATTACATGCTTAATTGAACATTTTCACAAAGGTTCCAAATAAAAGAAGTATCTTTTATTTGTTGAGCATTATTAACAATGTAATAAGAAATAGGCCTTTACACGTGGTCATTTAATCAATTTACAGAAAATGTGCTATATCATGATATGTATCGTTATCGGGATATGAAATGACCTATATCGGGATATGAAATGACCTATATCGGGATATGAAATTACCTATATCGGGACATGAGATTTTGGCCATATCGCCCAGCCCTAGTTATTGGTAGCCTTTTTTTTGGCAAGGAAAATACCAGATATCGGTATTGGCCCCAAATATAATATCGGTGCATCAATAATACTAAATAATGTGTGTGAAATGAAAGTCCGTGTTGCCCAGCAACACCCCCTAAACATCACTGCTCTAGAGGAGATCTGCATGGAGGAATGGGCCAAAATACCAGCAACATTGTGTGAAAACCTTGTGAAGACTTACAGAAAACGTTTGACCTCTGACATTGCCAACAAAGGGTATATAACAAAGTATTGAGATAAACTTTTGTTATTGACCAAATACTTATTTTCCACCATAATTTGCAAATAAATGAATTAAAAATCCTACAATGTGATTTTCTGGATTTTTTTTCTCATTTTGTCTGTCATAGTTGAAGTGTACCTATGATGAAAATTACAGGCCTCTCATCTTTTTAAGTGGGAGAACTTGCACAATTGGTGGCTGACTAACTAACTGTAAGTGCACACTTCCAACAACTAAACAAGTTCAAGTCAAGCAGTCATTTGAAAAAAAATGTTGCCCTGGCGGAGTTACACATTATTGTTGAAAATCACATCCATGAGCTACTTGTTATGGGTGTCACTGCTATTAGCTCCACAACTGACATTTGGACGAGCGATGTCAGCCCCATGAACATGCCGAGTCTGACAGTATAGTGGGTCGACGAGGATTTAGTACTGAGGAAAGCACAAGACTGTGCTGGTTCTCATACCGCTGCTGCCAGTTCAATGGCATTTGAGAACATGTTTGAAACATGAACACACTCCTAGCTCCATTCAAACAACTGACTCGAGAAACAAGCTTATCAACTGCGCCTGCAGCAGACGTGATGCCCTGTCATGGCATTGAAACGCATGCTCAACAAAACTGCCCACACAGACCGTGGGGTTAAACTTACAAAAGTACTGAACAAGCGATTAGGTGGCATTCTCTCTGAGCCTCCACTGTGTCACCACCATGCTCGATGCTAGGTACAAGGACCGCTACTTCTTTAACAGGCATTCTCTCTGAGCCTCCACTGTGTCACCACCATGCTCGATGCTAGGTACAAGGACTGCTACTTCTTTAACAGGCATTCTCTCTGAGCCTCCACTGTGTCACCACCATGCTCGATGCTAGGTACAAGGACCGCTACTTCTTTAACAGGCATTCTCTCTGAGCCTCCACTGTGTCACCACCATGCTCGATGCTAGGTACAAGGACTGCTACTTCTTTAACAGGCATTCTCTCTGAGCCTCCACTGTGTCACCACCATGCTCGATGCTAGGTACAAGGACCGCTACTTCTTTAACAGGCATTCTCTCTGAGCCTCCACTGTGTCACCACCATGCTCGATGCTAGGTACAAGGACCGCTACTTCTTTAACAGGCATTCTCTCTGAGCCTCCACTGTGTCACCACCATGCTCGATGCTAGGTACAAGGACTGCTACTTCGATGCAGACAAGAAACAGGGTTTATGTGAAATATTAGATACAGCTGGACAAGATGGAAACGGACACAGTGACAGTGCGCACAGATGAAGAGGCCACGGACAGACAGAGCTGAAACTTCACTGATTGACATGTATGATGAAATCCTGGTTGAGACTGAACAAAACAACACAGCAAGTAAGTGAAAGAAATAGGTTTTACTGGAAATGGGGACATACGTAGATGGCAACAAAATAACTTTTTGGTCAGTGTGTGTTTCAACTATTTAACTGTACTATAATACTTAAAAGGCCACAATTATTTAAATATCGGTATCGGCCAAAATGACATATTGGTGCATCCCTAGTAAATACATGTACTTCTTCGATCCAAATTCAGCCAATGTGACAGAAATGACATAGTCAGGCTTTTTATCAGAAAACTGCAAGAGAATTTCCCCAAACTACTTCACCTACTACGTCATCTACCAACGGTAGGCTACTGTGAAAGCAGTAAATGCCCCCAAAAAGTGCGGGATAAAAATATGGTGTCTGACTCCTTGACTGGCTACTGCCTTGCTTTCAGTGTGTACACAGATCAGGGGGATGAAGCAACAGAGCTTGGCTTAGCCTTAGGTGTCATAGAGCTCATGTGGGGCTTTCTCTTGTCAGATCACCAGGTATATGATGACATCTTATTTTCCCTCAAACCCCTGGTGAGAGATTTTCTTGGCACTAACACATACTATTGTGGCACAGTAAGGCACAATAGGACGAATTCCCCCATTATGGAGGGCAAGCTCCACAGAGGTCAGATTCTAAAATGGTCTGTGGATAATGTTATGGTGTGCTGCGGGAGGGACAAATGAGGTGTACTTTCTAATAGCTCAGAGAATGACACCCTAAAACCAGTATCAAAATACAGGAACAACATTCAGTTCTGTGTTCCAGAGCTGGTCCTGGATTACAACAAGAAAGAAAATTGTTGGGGTTGACCATCGACCAGTTCAGAAGCTACTATAATGTTGGACACACAGCCAGGAAATAGTGGAAGTAAGTGTTTTGGGGGATGCTCAAAATTGCTATTATCATGCTTACATTGTGTGGGGGACCCTGCAAAGGCTCCTTCCCAGAAACCACAGGCGAATGTCCCTGAAGGCTTTCAAAATGCAACTTGTGCATTCGCTTTGTGATGGATATAGTGGCAGGAAGCGGGAAACCAAGAATGTGGCACCAGGGGGTGTAGACCGAGTTGTATCTCATAATTTGAAAGCAGCCACTTCCTGGTGAAGTTTAAAGGGCGCAAGAGAGGGTGTGCCGTGTGCATCCGGAATGGAAGCAGGGCAAAAAGTGGGAGATGTGTAGAAACCTCCTTTGGGTGCTCTACGTGTTCTGTGCCCCTTTGATGGATGGGGCCGTGCTTCCAGAAGTTCCATGACACGTTGTAGGTTAAATGCAAACACTAAAGTGACCCGTGTGAAATAGGCAAAAAAAAGTCTTACGCTAGCCTAACAGGGGATGCAGGTAGCCTGGCAGGTAGGAGTATTGGGCCAGTAACCGAAAGGCTGCTGGATCTAATCCACAAGCTGACAAGGTAAAAATCATCATAGTCATTTGAATTTTTACACGAACAGAAGTAAGAATCTTTGCCAATCCAATGGCCTCCTTTGTGTGGGTTTTGAAATCATTTCTGAATATTGTCCTCTGGTGAACGTTTTGATACATTTTTGAATATGTACAGTACCAGCCAAAAGTTGACACACCTACTCATTCAAGGTAAAAAAATATATATATATATATATATATACACATTTTCTACATTGTTGAACAGTGAAGACATCAAAACTATGAAAATAACACATATGGAATCATGCAACCCCCAAAAAAGTGTAACAAATCAAAATATATTTAATATTTTTCAAAGTAGCCACCCTTTGCCAATACTGTGCAAAGCTGTCAAGGCATTCTCTCAAGCAGCTTCATGAGGTAGTCACCTGGAATGCATTTCAATTAACAGGTGTGCCTTGTTAAAAGTTCATTTGTGGAATTTATTTCCTTCTTAATGCATTGGAGCAAATCAGTTATTTTGTGACAAGTTAATTGTGGTATACAGAAAACAGCCCTATTTGGTAAAAGACCAAGTCCATATTATGACAAGAACAGCTCAAATAAGCAAAGAGAAATGACAGTCCATCATTACTTTAAGACATGAAGGTCAGTCAACGTGGAAAATTTCAAGAACTTGTGCCCAAAAAAAAATGTATTCATGTTGGATACACTGTTCCATGAATGTCCCATCCTGTTATCCGCATTTGGGTATTTTAAATGTGGTCACCCTATTTGCACTGCGTGAGGAGGCACCTCGGGCAACTTTAACTCATCTTAGCTGCCGCACATCTAACGTTTCACAGCATCTTTGCAGGAACTAGTCGTTTCATGTAACGCAGACACGTGTAGAAGTGGACGACAGTGCCACACAGACACGTGTAGAAGTGGACGACAGTGCCACACAGACACGTGTAGAAGTGGACGACAGTGCCACACAGTTCCCCCAAAACAAAGACCTGCACAACATGGAAGATTTTTTTGTAGAATCACCTGTAACTGGACGCGGACGTTTATAAGATACATTTCTCCCCCAAATCGAGAATATAGACAGATTATTAAACTAACCTGCTCTGGGCGATACTATGTTGGCGTTTTGGATAGCTAAACTAACCGGCCCAGTAATGGAAACATAGGGGGCGTTCATAAAGTCACTCTGGCTTGTAGGCTGTATCTCGGTCGTGATTGGTCCCATATGGCGGCGCACAATTGGCCCACTGTCATCCAGGTTTGGCCGGGGTAAGAATACGATTTTTTTTTTTACGGACTTGCCTAGTTAAATAAAAGGTTACATAAAAAATAAATTAAAAAATATACTTAGATTTCAGAGCGCTCTCATCTCAGTGTGCCAGAGCGCAGAATAACCGATGAATTTACAAACGACCAGAGCGCACTCCAGCACTCCAGATTGAATTTAAGAACACACCCATAGTTATCAAATCAAATTGTATGTCACATGTGCCAAATACCATGAAAAGGTAAAAGGTCTACAGACCTTACAAGCCCTTAACTCATTATTGAACTGCATTGTTGGTTAAGAAAATATTTACAAAATAAACAAACAAAAATAAACGCAACAGAAAATAATAATAATGAGGCTATATACAGGGGGTACAGATTCAATGTGCGGGGGTACAGGTTAGTAGGTAGGGGTAAGGTGACTATGCATATATAATAAACAGCGAGTAGTAGCAGGGTAAAAAAATTAAAATAATTTGGGGCCTTCCTCTGACTCCGCCTAGTATATAGGTCCTGGATGGCAGGAAGCTTGACCCCAGCGATGTACTGGGCCGTACGCACTGCCCTCTGTAGCATTTTAAGGTCGGATACCGAGCAGTTGCAATACCAGGCAGTGATGCAACCGGTGAGGATGCTCTCAGCGGTGCCGCTGTGGAACTTTTTAGGATCTGGGGACCCATGCCAAATCTTGTACGTCTCCTGAGGGGGAAAAGGTGTTGTAGTGCCCTCTTCACGACTGTCTTGGTGTTTTTGGACCATGATAGTTTGTTGGTGATGTGGACACCAAGGAGTTTGAAACTCTCGACCCGCTCCACTTCAGCCCCGTTGATGTGAATGGGGGCGTGTTAAGCCCTCCTTTTCCTGTAGTCCAGCTTCTTGTTCACGTTGAGGAAGAGGTTGTTGTCCTATCACCACACTGCCAGGTCTCGGACTTCCTCCCTATAGGCTGTCTCATCATTGAGTACTCATCATTGAGTACTTGAGTACATCATTGAGTACTTATGACAAAGTTTGGTTTGATTTGAACAGCATTCTGGGGGGTATTGCAAATTGGAGTGGGTCTAGGCAAGGGTTTGAGGGATGATGGTGTTGATATGAGCCAACTTCTTAGCTAACGACGTGAGTGCTAGGGGCGGTAGTCATTTATTTTTTTACATTTAATTTCACCTTTATTGAAGCAGGTAAGCTAGTTGAGAACAAGTTCTCATATACAACTGCGACCTGGCCAAGATAAAGAAAAGCAGTGCAACACAAGACAGAGTTACACATGGAATAAACAAACAAATAGTCAATATCACAATAGGAAAAAAAAGTATATGTACAGCGTGTGCAAATGAGGTAAGATAAGGGAGGTAAGACAAAAAGGCCATAGTGGCGAAATAATGACAATTTAAAAACTGGAGTGATGAATGTGCAAGTAGAGATACTGGGGTGCAAAGGAGAAAATAAGAAAAAAAATGGGGATGAGATAGTTGGATGGGCTATTTACAGATGGGCTATGTACAGGTGCAGTGATCTGTGAGCTGCTCTGACAGCTGGTGCTTAAAGTTAGTGAGGGAGATATGAGTCTCCAGCTTCAGTGATTTTTGCAATTCGTTCCAGTCATTGGCAGCAGAGAACTGGAAGGAGAGGAGGCCAAAGGAAGAATTGGCTTTGGGGGCGACCAGTGAAATATACCTGCTGGAGCGTGTGCTACGGGTGGGTGCTGCTATGGTGACCAGTAAGCTGAGATAGGGCGGGGCTTTACCTAGCAAAGGCTTGTAGATGACCTGGAGCCAGAGGTTTTGGCGACGAATACAAAGCGAGGGCCAGCCAACGAGAGCATACAGGTCGCAGTGAAGGGTAGTATATGGAGTTGTGCCAAAACGGATGACACTGTGATAGACTGCATCCAGTTTGCTGAGTAGAGGCTATTTTGTAAATGACATAGCCGAAGTCAAAGATCAGCAGGATAGTCAGTTTTACGAGGGTATGTTTGTCAGCATGAGTGAAGGATTCTTTGTTGCAAAATAGGAGGCCAATTCTAGATTTAATTTTGGATTGGAGATGCTTAATATGAGTCTGGAAGGAGAGTTTACACTCTAACCAGACACCTAGTTATTTGTAGTTGTCAACCTATTCTAAGTCAGAACCGTCCAGAGTAGTGATGCTGGACAGGTGGGAAGGTGCGGGCAGCAATCGGTTAAAGAGCATGCATTTAGTTTTATTTGCATTTAATAGCAGTTGGAGGCCACGGAAGGAGAGTTGTATGACATTGAAGCTCATCTGGAAGTTAGTTAACACAGTGTCCAAAGAATGGCCAGAAGTACACAGAATGGTGTCGTCTGCGTAGAGGTGGATCAGAGAATCACCAGCAGCAAGAGCGACATCATTTGATGTATACAGAGAAAAGAGTCAGCCCAAGAATTGAACCCTGTGGCACGAGCAGACCTCCAGAGGTCCGGACAACAGGCCCTCCGATTTTACACACTGAACTGTATCAGAGAAGTAGTTGGTGAACCAGGCGAGGCAGTCATTTGAGAAACCAAGAATGTTGAGTCTGCCGATAAGAATGTGGTGATTGACAGAGTCGAAATCCTTGGCCAGGTCGATGAATACAGCTGCACAGTATTGTCTCTTATCGATGGCGGTTATGATATCGTTTAAGACCTTGAGTGTGGCTGAGGTGCACCCATGACCAGCTCGGAAACCATATTGCATAGCGGAGAAGGTACAGTGGGATTCGAACTGGTCAGTGATCTGTTTGTTAACTTGGCCTTTGAAGACCTTAGAAAGGCAGGGAAGGATAGATATAAGTCTGTAGCAGTTTGAGTCTAGAGCGTATCCCCCTTTGAAGAAGGTGATGACCGCGGCAGCATTCCAATCTTTGGGGATCTCAGACGATACAAAAGAGGTTGAACAGGCTAGTAACAGAGGTTGCAACAATTTCAGCTGATAATTTTAGAAAGAGGTTAGGCAGGTTACCTTCACTTTCTTGAATACAGAGACTATTGTAGTCTGCTTGAAACATGTAGATATTACAGACTCGAGCTGCGGTTCAAACTCATAAAAGACATACCCTCGTCCACTTACCCTTGACTTATTCCCTTGGGGGAATCTCCATCACCATCTTGGAGGGCGGTACAAATGACAAGGGAAGTTTGCAACGTAAGCTCCACAGCCCTCGTTTTTATTATGTTCACTCCGGGGCCTGAAATTCCCCATAATACAATTTGTGACAATTGCACAACTGCTAAGAAAAGCCTGACAAAACTTAAAAAGGAGTCTACATACAATTGTAAGTCAAAACAAATGCAAATAATTAGAAATTGTGTTACTAATGCACATGACTACACAAACACATCTCGTAAAAAGCAAATATGTTTTTTTTATTATCTTTTGGAAATGTTCCTTCTGAAGTTCCAGATAGGCAGGCTAACGTTAGTTAGCTAATTAATTTGCTAGCTATCATACAGTAGGCATATATTAATAATTATATAGCTACTATAAGTAGACATGCACTCATAATTGACTGTAGCGCATATAAAGCACCACCCGTGGCTGAAAACACAACCATCGCGGGATGAACTAGTGACACATTTCCGCAAGGGCGGTCCATTTCAAAATCACTCCTCCCTCGCGCTGCAACTGTACACTCGTCAGACGTCATGAAACGTCATCAGAAGTGTCCACTTCATTTGAGGGCTGAGGGGCTGGGTGTGTCTTAGTGTTTGGACTGCAACCTCGGTCAGGGAGAGCTATCTGACATACAAATTGTCCGCTAGTTATCGGTGAGAAGCTAGCGTTGAAGAAACAGTTGGATGTCCTTACCTTTTCGCAGAGCGTTCTCACTTGATTCTCCGATAGTTGCTTGCATTCATTCAGTTGCTCGACCCATTGGTCTAATTCCATCGTAAAGACTTTATCGTTCATTTTGAAAACTGATCAAATGTGCTGTTTTTAGCTAACTGGTGGATATGGTGAAGTAATGAAATAACGTCAACCGGAACTATGGATGGCGTTGTAACTTAACGATGCGCAGCTAATCACTGATTATTGTCGGTACCGATATCCTCAATACAAAGCTAGTTAGTCTTCCTGGTATTTGTATGTCCCACGTATACACCGTGTGGGACGGCACTGTTATTTCCCTGTCGCCCCCTACAAAGGAAACTCGCTGTATAATGGCCACTCTGATCGACGTTTTCTTCATTGATGAGGTTTAACGGCAGTTGGCATCCAATAATGTTGCATTACCGCCATCTACTAGACTGGAGTATAACTCCCTTATACTTTTTTAACCTTTATTTAACCAGGCAAGTCAGTTAAGAACAAATTCTTATTTTCAATGACGTCCTAGGAACAGTGGGTTAACTGCCTGTTCAGGGGCAGAACGACAGATTTGTACCTTACCCTACCATATAACACTACACTCACAAAAAATGAAATGATATAATAATAATAAATACCCTACTCCACAATTTAAATGTATTTAGTCCTACTTCAGGCCAACAGCCTGAAAGGATGGGACATCACTGCTAAACACACTGTAACGCTTCCTTCTAATGTCAAGTCTCGCACACCCAAATGCCTCTCTGCAGCTGCCAACACAACCTTTATTTTCTGCGACTTACGTTCCATCCATTGAGTATAGTCAATAAACATTGCTGTTAATACAAAAAAAATCCAATCTTGCTGAAACATATATCACTTGTTGGAAGTGGCGGATTTAGACATAGGCGACATGGGCAGCCACCCAGGGCGGTATCTTACCAGGGGCGGCATGGGGCGCCCGCACAAAAAAATATAAATTCCAGAATTTTTTGTGCAATCGGTTTCACTCATTTGCATGTCACTGTGTGGGACAGTGGGTCAATTAACCTTTTCGGAGAGGGCGCCTTTATTCAAATGAAAGTTTATTTGCCACATGCGCCGAATACAACAGGTAGTAGACCTTACAGTGAAATGCTTACTTACAGGCTCTAACCAATAGTGCAAAGAAAGGTAAGTAAAGAAATAAAAACAACAGTAAAAAGACAGTGAAAAACAGTAGCGAAGCTATAAAAGTAGCGAGGCTACATACAGACACCGGTTAGTCAGGCTGATTGAGGTAGTATGTACATGTAGATATGGTTAAAGTGACTATGCATATATGATGAACAGAGAGTAGCAGTAGCATAAAGAGGGGTTGGCGGGTGTTGGGTGGTGGGACACAATGCAGATAGCCCGGTTAGCCAATGTGTGGGAGAACTGGTTGGTCGGGGCAAATTGAGGTAGTATGTACATATGCACATGAATGTATAGTTAGTAAATGTGCATATATGATAAACGGAGAGTAGCAACAGCGTAAAAGAGGGGTTGGGAGGGCACACAATACAAATAGTCCGAGTAGTCATTTGATTACCTGTTCAGGAGTCTTATGGCTTGGGCGTAAAAACTGTTGAGAATACTTTTTGTCCTAGACTTCGCACTCCCGTAACACTTGCCATGCGGTAGTAGAGAGAACAGTTTATGACTGGGATGGCTGGGGTCTTTGACAATTTTTAGGGCCTTCCTCTGACATCGCCTGGTGTAGAGGTCCTGGATGGCAGGAAGCTTGGTCCCAGTGATGTATTGGGCAGTACGCATTACCCTCTGTAGTGCCTTGCGGTCGGAGGCCGAGCAATTGCAGTACCAGGCAGTGATGCAACCATGCTCTCGATGTTGCAGCTGTAGAACTTTTTGAGGATGTCAGGACCCATGCCAAATCTTTTCAGTTTCCTGAGGGGGAACAGGCTTTGTCGTACCCTTTTCACGACTGTCTTGGTGTGTTTGGACCATTCTAGTTTGTTGTTGATGTGGACACCAAGGAACTTGAAGCTCTCAACCTGCTCCAATACAGCCCCGTCGATGAGAATGGGTGTGTGCTCTGTCCTCCTTTTCCTGTAGTCCACAATCATCTCCTTAGTTTTGGTTACGTTGAGGGATAGATTGTTATTCTGGCACCACTCGGCCAGGTCTCTGACCTCCTCCCTCTAGGCTGTCTCGTCGTTGTCGGTGATCAGGCCTACCACTGTTGTGTCATCTTCAAACTTAATGATGGTGTTGGAGTCGTGCCTGGCCATGCAGTCGTAGGTGAACAGGGAGTACAGGAGGGGGCTGAGGAGGGGGGGACTGAAGTTTACATACACCCAATTAGTATTCGGTAGCATTGCCTTTAAATTGTTTAACTTGGGTCAAAGGTTTTGGGTAGCCTTCCACGAGCTTCCCACAATAAGTTGGGTGAATGTTGGCCCATTCCTCCTCATAGCTCTGGTGTAACTGAGTCAGGTATGTAGGCCTCCTTGCTCGCACACGCTTTTTCAGTTCCACTCACACATTTTCTATAGGATTGAGGTCAGGGCTTTTTGATGGCCACTCCAATACCTTGACTTTGTTGTCCTTAAACCATTTCGCCACAACTTTGGAAATATGCTTGGGGTCATTGTCCACTTGAAAGACCCAAGCATTAACTTCCTGACTGATGTCTTGAGATGTTACTTCAATATATCTACATAATTTTCCTACCTCATGATGCCATCTATTTTGTGAAGTGCACCAGTCCCTCCTGCAGCAAAGCACCCCCACAATATGATGCTGCCACCCCCGTGCTTCACAGGGATGGTGTTTTTCAGCTTGCAAACCTCCCCCTTTTTCCTCCAAAGATAACAATGGACATTATGGCCAAACAGTTCTATTTTTGTTTCATCAGACCAAAGGACATTTCGCCAAAAGTGCGATCTTTGTCACCATGTGAGGTTGCAAACCCTAGTCTAGATTTTTTATGGCGGTTTTGGAGCAGTGGCTTCTTCCTTGCTGAGCGGCCTTTGACGTTATGTCGATATAGGACTTGTTTTACTGTGGATATAGATACTTTTCTACCTGTTTCCTCCAGTATCTTCACAAGGTCCTTTGCTGTTGTTCTGGGATTGATTTGCACTTTTCACACCAAGTATGTTCATCTCTAGGAGACAGAACGAACGCGTCTCCTTCCTGAGCGGTCCCATGGTGTTTATACTTGCATACTATTGTTTGTACAGATGAACGTGGTACCTTCAGGCATTTGGAATTTGTTCCCAAGAATGAACCAGACTTGTGGAGGTCTACATTTTTTTCTGAGGTCTTGGCTAATTTCTTTTGATTTTCCAATGATGTCAAGCAAAGAGGCACTGAGTTTGAAGGTTGGCCTTGAAATACATCCACAGTTACACCTCCAATTAACTCAAATTATGTAAATTAGTCTATCAGAAGCTTCTAAAGCCATGACATAATTTTCTGGAATTTTCCAAGCTGTTTAAAGGCTCAGTCAACTTAGTGTATGTAAACTTCTGACCAACTGGAATTGTGATGCAGTGAATTATAAGTTAAATAATCTGTCTGTAAACAGTTGTTGTAAAAATGATTTGTGTCATGCACAAAGTAGATGTCCTAACCGACTTGCCAAAACTATACTTTGTTAACAAGAAATTTGTGGAGTGGTTGAAAAACAAGGTTTAATGATTCCAACTTAAGTGTATGTAACTTTCCGACTTCAACTGTAAGTATATGGATGAGCGATGGCTGAGCGGCATAGGCAAGGTGCAGTAGATGGTAAAACAATACAGTATATGTTATGAGAAATGTAAGATATGTAAACAATATTAAAGTGCCATTATTTTGGCGCCCCCCTTGGGTTGTGCCGTGGCAGAGATCTTTGTGGGCTATACACGGCCTTGTCTCAGGATGGTAAGTTGGTGGTTGAAGATATCCCTCTAGTGGTGTGGGGGCTGTGCTTTGGCAAAGTGGGTGGGGTTATATTCTGCCTGTTTGACCCTGTCCGGGGTTATATCCTGCCTATTTGGCCCTGTCTGGGGGTATCGTCGGATGGGGCCACAGTGTCTCCCGACCACTCCTGTCTCAGCCTCCAGTATTTATGCTGCAGTAGTTTATGTGTCGGGGGGCTAGGCCCAGTCTGTTATATCTGGAGTATTTCTCCTGTCTTATCTGGTGTCCTGTGTGCATTTAAGTATGCTCTCTCTAACTCTCCTTCTGTCTTTCTCTCTCTCAGAGGACTGGAGCCCTAGGACCATGCCTCAGGACTATCTGGCCTGATGACTCCTTGCTGTCCCCAGTCCACCAGGCCGTGCTGCTGCTCCAGTTTCAACTGTTCTGCCTGTGGCTATGGAATCCTGACGCAATACCTGTCCCAGACCTGCTGTGTTCAACTCTCTAGAGACAGCAGGAGCGGTAGAGATACTCTGAATGATCGGCTATGAAAAGCCAACTGACATTTACTCCTGAGGTGCTGACCTGTTACACCCTCGACATCCACTGTGATTATTATTATTTGACCCTGCTGGTCACCTTTGAACATCTTGGCCATGTTCTGTTATATTCTCCACCCGGCACAGCCAGAAGAAGACTGGCCACCCCTCATAGCCTGGTTCCTCTCTCGGTTTCTTCCTAGGTTTTGGCCTTTCTAGGGAGATATTCCTAGCCACCATGCTTCTACACCTGCATTGCTTGCTGTTTGGGGTTTTAGGCTGGGTTTCTGTACAGCACTTTGATATATCAGCTGATGTAAGAAGGGCTTTATAAATACATTTGATTTGATTTAGTGGCATTGTTTAAAGTGACTCGTGATCCATTTATTAAAGTGTCCAGTGATTGGGTCTCAATGTAGGCAGCAGCCTCTCTGAGTGAGTGATTGCTATTTTGCAGTCTGATGGCCTTGATATTGAAAAACAGCTTCTATCTCTCAGTCCTAGCTTTGATGCACCTGTACTGACCTCGCCTTCTGGATGATAGCGGTGTGAAGAGGCAGTTTCTCGGGTGGTTATTTTCCTTGATCTTTTAAGCCAATCTGTGACGTTGGGTGCTGTAGGTGTCGTGGAGGTTGAAGAGACGTTGTTGTGCCTTCACCACACTGTCTGTATGGGTGGAACATTTCAGTTTGTCTGTGATGTGTACGCTCAAGAAATTAAAACGTTCCACCTTCTCCACTGCTGTCCCTTCGATGTGGAAAGGGGGTGCTCCCTCTGCTGTTTCCTGAAGTCCACGATCATCTCCTTTGTTTTGTTGACGTTGAGTGAAAGATTGTTTTCCTGACACCACACTCCGAGTGCCCTCACCTCCTCCCTGTAGGCTGTCTCATCATTGTTGGTGATCAGGCTGTTGTGTCATCTGCAAACTTGATGATTGAGTTGGAGGTGTGCATGGCAATGCAGTCGTGGGTGAACAGGGAGTACAGGAGAGGGCTGAGCACACACCCTTGTGGGGCCCCAGTGTTGAAGGTCAGCGAAGTGGAGATGTTGTTACCTACCTTCACCACCTGGGGGCAGCCCATCAAAAAGTCCAGGACCCAGTTGCACAGGGCGGGGTTGAGACCCAGGACCTCCAGCTTGATGATGAGCTTGGAGGGTACTATGGTGTTGAATGCTGAGCTGTAGTTAATGAACAGCATTCTTACGTCGGTATTATTTTTGTCCAGAGGGGATAGGGTAGTGTGCAGTGTGATGGCGATTGTGTCATCTGTGGACCTGTTGGGGCGGTATGCAAACTGAAGTGGGTCTAGGGTGACAGGTAAGGTAGAGGTGATATGATCCTTGACTAGTCTCTCAAAGCACTTCATGATGACAGAAGTGAGTGCTACGGGGCGGTAGTCATTTAGTTTTCTTTGCCTTCTTGGGTACAGGGACAATGGTGGCCATCTTGAAGCATGTGGGGACAACAAACTGAGATAGGGAGCGATTGAAATATGTCTGTAAACGACCCAGCCACCTGTTCTGCGCATGCTCTGAGGACGTGGGTCGGGATGCCCTCTGGGCCAGCAGCCTTGCGAGGGTTAACAAGTTTAAATGTTTTACTCACGTCAGCCACGGAGAAGGTGAGTGGGGTGATGCAGTCTTTGTTAGCGAGCCGAGACGGTGGCACTGTATTATCCTCAAAGCGGGCAAAGAAGGTGTTTAGTTTGTCTGGAAGCATGACGTCGGTGTCCGTGACGTGGCTGTTTTTGTTTTTGTAGTCCGTGATTTCCTGTAGAACCTACCACATGCACCTCGTGTCTGAGCCATTGAACGCAGATGCTCCGGTAACTACTGCATAGTTTCCCTAAGAACGCAAAGCAAGGCGACCATCTCTGTCGATGCCATTTCTCTAGTTGTGTGGTCAGTGATTGTGTGGTTGTGATCAGTACTTGTTTGTCTGTGGTCACTAGATGTGGTTAGTAGTTGTGTGTTTGTGATCAGTAGTTGTGGTCAAGTGCTCAGTTTTTGTGCGGTTGTGGTCAGTAGTTGTGTGGTTGTGGTCAATAATTGTGCTCACCTCTTCATCCTCATCATAATTTTTGCGCTCTGGGTCTGTGAGTATCCATAGCAACGGATCCATTTGGGCTGCTCAATGACACAGAGAGCTGATGTTAGCTGATGTTAGCTAGCCTTTTTGTCACTCTAAACTCCGACAAACAGCTGTAACTTTTTATTGGTAAAAGCTATTCCTAATCCACTCTATCCAACCGGGGTACAGCCCACCCTTCTCTTTACAGACAGGCAAACTAGACAGTTAAGCTTTTTAGAGCACGGAGCATGATCCTGAGAATGAGGATGATGCTGGTGAGCATTAGACATTTTCACTATAACCTTCCAGGTTGTCTAGACCGGGGGACACATTAGAAATCTTAATGCTAGCTGTTTGGTCTGAAAAATACTCACAAATCATGGGAATTTGTCGAGCTAAGAAGACATTCTCTCCCTCCGGAGTCAAGCATTGCTAGGCAACAGTAGCCTTGGCAACACTGCTGCCTTATGGCTAAAGCCAGTATGAGAAACATGCTAGATAACAACAAAGTTTTAAAAAATTTAAACAAAATAAATACTGCACTCTGACCCACAAAACTTTGTAACTACATTCATGATAGTGTTGTTATACAAAGCAAGGAAAGTTAACTTCAAAACGTGATGTAGTTTTATTGGAATTTGCAGTTGGTATTGGTAAGTAATGAATCTGCTAGCTTCTGACATGAAAAGAGAGCAGTTGATGGGTTACTAAAACAGCTCGTTCTATTGATTGGTACCAGCTATTCCTTTTTAATACTTTTTTTCACCTAAAGTAGATGACTTGAGTCTAAAGTTGTTGTATTGTTGCATTGAAAGTGAATGGAAGTTGGAAGTGATAATGTCTCAATGGGGGGCTTTAGAATGCTGAGGAAATCCCATAGAAGGTGAAAGTGGACAAAAAGAAGGTAAAAAGTTGTATATTTTAACAAGTGAGACAATTCTTCACGTTTTAAAGTTTGAATAGAGTTTCTAGCTTAAACAGTGTAGGAGTAGCGCGCTAAAGAATAACTAGATCGTAACTTTACAAGTAAAGTTGTGGGGCTTGCTAAAGCTCTTTAAAATGATTTTTGTGGTAGTGCAAGCAGTTTAAAAAGTTGTACTTCAATTATGTTATTCAAACAGTCAAATAATTTCAAATGTCCATCCCTTCTCAGTAGTTGTGGTCAGTAGTTTTGGTCGGTAGTTGTGTGGTTGTGGCCGGTAGTTTTGGTCAGTAGCTATGTGGTTGTGGTCAGTAGTTGTGTGGTTGTGGCCCGTAGGTTAGGTCAGTAGTTGTGTGGTCAGTAGTTGTGTGGTTATGGTCAGTTGTTGTGTTGTGGTCAGTAGTTGTGTGGTTGTGGTCAGTAGTTGTGGTGATCAGTAGTTATGGTGATTAGATGTGTGGTCGGTAGGTGTGCAGTCCGAAGTTGTGTGGCTGTGCTCAGTAGTTGTTTGGTTGTGGTCACTAGTTGTGTGGTTGTGGTTGAGTGGTCAGTAGTTGTGGTCAGTGGTTTTGTTCAGTAGTTGTGTGTGTGTGGTCAGTATATGTGGTCAGTAGTGGTCAGTTGTTTTAGTAAGTAGGTGTTTGGTTCAGTAGTTGTGCTCAGTAGTTGTGTGGTTGTGATCAGTAGGTTAGGTCAGTAGTTGTGTGGTCAGTATTTATGTGGTTGTAATCAGTAGTTGTGGTTAGTAGTTGTAGTCACTAGTGGTAAGTAGTGTTGTGGTCAGTAGCTGTGGTCAGTTGTTGTGTTTGGGTCAATAGTTGTGTGGTTGTGGTCAGTAGTTATGGTGATTAGTTGTGTGGTCAGTAGGTGTGCAGTCAGAAATTGTGTGGCTGTGCTCAGTAGTTGTTTGGTTGTGGTCACTAGTTGTGTGTTTGTAGTAAGTAGGTTTGTGATTGTGGTCAGTAGTTGTGTGGTTGTGGTCAGTAGTTATGGTCAGTAGTTTTGTTCAGTGGTGGTGGTCAGTAGTTGTTTTCAGTAATTGTGATCACTCTTCACCCTTGTCATAATTTTGCCCTTTGAGTCTGTGTATCCATGGTCAGTAGTTGTGTGGTCAGTTGTTGTGTGGTTATGGCCAGTAATTGTGGTCACTTCACCCTCGTCATAATTTTTTGTCCTCTGAGTCTATGAGTATCCATAGCAACGGCTCCGTTTGGGCTGCTCAATGATGACACAGAAGGCTGTTAGCTGACGTTAGCGAGACACTTTTTGTCAGCCTAAACTCAGACAAACAGCTTTAACTTTTTATTGGTAGAAACTATTCCTAATCCGCTTTATCCAATCAGAGGGGTACAGCCTACCCTTCTCTTTAGACAATTGAGTCATTTAGAGCATGGAGGATGATCCTGAGTAGGAGATCAAAGCTAGTGATCGTTAGAAATCTTCTCTTTATCATTCCAGGTTATTCTATTGATTGGTACAAGCTATTCGTAATCCATTATTGGATTTGAATAGCAGAGAAGCAGAGGAAGATTTCATGTCCTTTATGTTTTTGTATGACTTGTTGGGGGAATGTTCAAAACGGCAGTTGAAAGTTACAGAAAATGTTGTTGCGGTTACTAAAACAGCTGTATTGTTAGATCCCTACTGGATATTTCTGTTATTTTTACAGATTTGGGTAACTTTTTAGAAAAGTGGTCAGCGTACAGTAGCTGATTCGTGTCTAAAGTTGTATTGTTGAATTGACAGTAAATGGAAGTTGGAAGTGATCCCATACAGGGGGATGGAGGACAAAAAAAAAATATATATATATATATATATATATATATAATTTTTAAGATGTCAAGCAACTCAAGCGTGACCATTCTAAACGTTTTAAAGTTTGCGTTTCTAGCTTAAACGGTGTAAGAGGAGTAGCGTGCTAAAGAATAAGAAGAAAATAAGAAGTTTGTCGAAGATGGAAGCTGGGGCTTTTGCTTCGCAAACTCCACAATAATAATAAGAAGAGGTATGTTGAAGATTCATGTAGGGGCTTTTGCTTTAAGACAAAATTTCTTAAATCTGTACGTGTTTCTCTACAGCTGACATATTTGGTTTCGACTGAATCTACAATCAATTGCTCTTTAATAGTTTTTAAATAGTTTTCTTACTGCATAATGAATTACGTGATGAATCATGGAAAGGGTACTGATCAGAGGGATAAAAACCTGCACTGCTGGTATGATAATGACAAACAACTACAGATGTCTCTTTATAGTGTGACCGGGGCAGCAGGTAGCCTAGTGGTTAGAGTGTTGGGCCAGTAACCGAAAGGTTGCTGGACTGAATCACTGACCTGACAAGGTAAAAATATGTTGTTCTGCCCCTGAGCAAGGCAGTTGACCCACTGTTTCCCGGGCTCTGAAGACGTGGATGTCGATTAAGGCAGCCCCCCTCTGATTCAGAGGGTTGAGTTAAATGCAGAAGACACATTTCAGTGTAAGACATTCAGTTGTACAGCTATCCCCCTTTCTGTGTGTTTACGTGGTAGTTTATAGGCAGGTACATGATGTGTACCTGTACCTATAATTAGTGTGGATAGGTACACATTATGGTGGGTACTAGGTAGACACACCTATGTAAATACATGCGGCATCTTCCAATGAGCAGACAGACATGGCAACCTTTGGTTGCTGCACACTGACTGCTATCGGCATAGAAACCACCTTAGTCCTGCACTGAAGCTGGTTCAGAGCTGGTCAAGATGGTTAAACTGGTCAACCTGGATTTTCCAGCAGGGTATGTATTAGGGACACTTATTCTAAAGTGGTACCAAACTTAACATTGAGATAGCGCACAGGAAACTTCACAACTACATTCATCCGATCAAACTTTTATTGAAAAATAAAATAAAAGGAATGGTTAATACAACTGTAAAACGACCACATTTTCCTGTAAAAGCTGTTCAAAGACATAAACATTTGAATCAAAAGCATAAACAAACAAATAATTAGATATTTTGGTGCATAATCACAAAGGGAGCGTAACAGTAAATTGGCATCACTGATGCCATCCCTATTTCCTTTACCGAAAGTATCAACCACCTTGGGACTGACTGCCTCTAAAGCTGCTGGAGATACAGGTCTCTGTCTGTCTGTAGGGATTTGTGTTTTGTTGGTAGAAAAACACAACTTGATCAATACTGTAGTAATGACAGACTCTCCCTGGGGCCAGTGTAAACTGGTGGCCAAGTGTTGGTAGTAAATGTCTTGATAGGTGATGAGGCTTCCATTGACAGTATTTACAGTTACACCATACCATTTGTGTTCTGGGAGGACATCTTGCGAGTCATTTGATGACTGCACAACATGTATAAACATGACATGTCCTCTTTGCATGCATGCATCTGGGGTCCATATAAGCACCTTCATATGTTATAGCACCATTTTTTAGTTCATTTTTGACCGTTTTCAGTTTCGGACCCAACTGTTGGCATGCATACACTTGGGTTTTTTCAGATTGGTTTTCTAAACATTGCAACCTTTTACGAACATTACGAGGCATTGAATGAATATTCATACAGTACCATACATGTAGAACATGAAATAATACAGTGCACATGTTAAGGAAAGTTCTAGAACACAGAACAATTGCTTTCTTGTTTTGAGTCATCTAATATTCTATATAACTACAGGACACGTTTTAGCATGGCATTTATCCAAAGATACACTCAACTTTTTAGCTTCACCATTTCATTTTTATATCACTACCATAGACATTTAGTTTAAAATTCTACTACAAAAATGGCATGATAAACACACCAACAAAGCTTCTTCAATACCCATACTTCTCACAGCACACTACATACACAACTATAAATTAGTAACATATTTAAAGATGTCCTTACATTTCCTTAGTGAAGCCTGAACTCTTTTTGTCTCTTCTTTTAGTTGACACTACTGCAGTTAGGTGGTTAATAGTGTTTTGTGGAGCTTGAGTGCTAAGTAGCCTATGCTTCTGAAACTATAATCTCCTAAACATGCTCGAACATCATTGGTGTTTCATGCAATAGAAATCTGTTGCAATAAACATCTCCCTCTTATTTCTTTCACCAGACTGACGGGTAATCTTTTCCAT